>NC_090035.1:75929248-76116748 GCF_037176765.1 Anolis sagrei | reverse complement strand
AAACCCAGTCTGTCCCACCGCCTTGGAAAATATACTTTTGCTATGGAACACTGGGAGGTCTAGTTTTACAAGGGTTCAAAGCAGTTAATTCTGGTGCCATGTCAAACTACAAATCCCAGCATCTCACAATGTAAACAGACATGACTTTGGTTCAGATAGTTTTCCTTTGCTGCCTAGGATCCATAGCTCAATGCTACAGAATCATGGGAATTATAGTTTTGCAAGGCCTTCTGTGCTGAATCCTCTAGGAACCATAGCTGAATGCTACGGAATCATGGGATAGTTTTGCAAGGCCTTCTGTGCTGAATCCTCTAGGAACCATAGCTGAATGCGACAGAATCCTGGGAATTATAGTTTTGCAAGGCCTTCTGTGCTGAATCCTCTAGGAACCATAGCTGAATGCGACGGAATCCTGGAAATTATAGTTTTGCAAGGTCTTCTGTGCTGAATCCTCTAGGAATCATAGCTGAATGCGACAGAATCCTGGGAATTATAGTTTTGCAAGGCCTTCTGTGCTGAATCCTCTAGGAACCATAGCTGAATGCGATGGAATCCTGGGAATTATAGTTTTGCAAGGTCTTCTGTGCTGAATCCTGTCAGCGACTCACCCCAATGAAATTGCACAATGAAGTCATATTTTGGCCCCACTTCCAATTACCGTCACTCTGTGCTGTGGGCCCCTGGGATCTATAGTTTGCTGTGGTCCCATTGTTCTCTGATAGGGGAAATGCAGTGCGACCCCACTCGAACTTCCATAGTTCAATGCTATGTAATCCTGGGAGCTGTAGTTTGGCAGAGGAGGTCAAAGGCCTTGCAAAACTACACCTCCCAGGCTCCCACAGCATTGAGCTGTGGTAGAGGTGCACTTTAGTTACAGTATGGGATGCTGGGAGTTGTAGTTTGGCGAGTTATCTGCACTCTTGGGAAGATGAGGTGAAAGACAATTATTATTATTATTATTATTATTAATATTATTCCATCGGAATGAGTTATGGAAGTTCAAGTGAGGTTACACTGCATTCCCCCTATCAGAGAAACATGGGACCATGGCAAACTATAAATCCCAGGGGTCCACAGCATGGAACGATGGCAACTTGAAGTGGACCCAAAGTATGCCTTCATCGTAGCATTACAGTCGGGTGAGTCACCAACATGATTAAGCAGAGAAGGCCTTGCAAAACTATAATTCCCAGGATTTCGTAGCACTGAGCCATGAGTCCTAGGCAGCAAAGGAAAACTATCCGAACCAAAGTCATGTCTGTCTAAATTGTGGGATCCTTGGGACTTGTAGTTTGGCATGGCACCAGCACTATCTGCTTCGAACCTTTGAAAAACTAGACCTTCCAGGATCAAAGAGCAAAACTATATTGTCAAAGGCTCCTGCTTGATTGATTTTTTTAGCTTTCCTGTATTTGGGTGACTTTGGAGGAAAATATAATACAGAGGTGCAATTTCCACACTGTCCACATGATGGCAGCATAGAGGCGCCCTCTACTGCTCAAGGGTGCACTTCCCTATTTGGCCACTTGATGGCAGCAAAGCGCTATAGAGCAGAATATCAAGGCAAGTGCAATATTCCGATATCCACAAGAGGGCACCAAAGAGATTGGCCATTAGGGCTTGTTTAGGGCCCTGTTTTGGGTAGTTTAGGACCAGTTTGGACCATTTGGTCCCTTTTAAGTGTTGTTCAGCCCCAGTTTAGGGTTGTTTGGGGCCTGTTTTGCTCGTCTAGTGCTCCTTAAAGGTTGCTCAAGATAGCATAATGAAGGGTTAACAACAAATTCCAACAGAAAGGAGGAAACCATGAAAATGAACAAAGGATTCCCCTAGGCAGGAAGCAGCTAGGCTTTGAAACTGCAAGGCTATTCAATTGCAACATTCACAATAGCCTCAACCATCCTGGACATCATTCCACAGATATATAAAACCCAGCTTACCTAATTTCCAAAACACCTCACAACCTCTGAGGATGCCTGCCATAGATGTGGGAGAAACGTCAGGAGAGAATGCTTCTGGAACATGGACAGGCAGCCCAGAAAACTCACAGCGGCCCGGAGATTCTGGCCATGTAAGCCTTCGACAGCACAAATCAAGTGCTGCCAAATCACACCTCCCAAAGAGAGGATGCCTCCAGGCAACAACAGCCAGGCTCCCTCAATGCAAATGTCCTCACTGGTTGACTTTGCGGCTGCAAGGCTACTCCATGCTGATCAAGTTTGCATTCACACTTGCTTCAAACAGACACGGGTTCTTTCTCCCACCCTGGACTTCATTCCACAAATACTATTATATTATATATTATATTATATTATATTATATTATATTATATTATATTATATTATATATACACTCCTCTTGCTTTTCTCTGAAGATGACATTAGCCCAGGCATGAGCAAACTTGGGCCCTACCATTGTTTTGGACTTCAGCTCCCACAATTCCTAACAGTCTCAGGTCCCTTCACAGATTCAGGCGAAATGTCAGGAGAGAATGCTACCAGAACATTGACATACGGCAGCTGAGGGGTAAAAGGAAAGGGCCTGAGGCTGTTAGGAATTGTGGAAGTTCAAAACACCGGGAGGGCCCAAGTTTGCCCATACCTACATTAGCCACAAATTCAGGCAAAACGTCAGGAGAGAATGCTACCGGAACATAGCCATACAGCAGCTGAGGGGGAAAATGAAGGGTGCTGAGGCTGTGAGGAATGGTGGGAGTTGAAGTCACTGGGAGAGCCCAAGTTTGCCCATGCCTACATTAGCCACAGATTCAGGCAAAACGTCGGGAAAGAATGCTACTGGAACATAGCCATACAGCAGCTGAGGGGTGAAAGGAAGGGTGCTGAGGCTGTTAGGAATTCAGGCGAAATGTCAGGAGGGAATGCTACTGGAACATTGCCATACAGCGGCTGAGGGGGGAAAGGAAGTGACCTGTGGCTGTTAGAAATTATGGAAGTTGAAGTCCAAAACACCAGGAGGGCCCAAGTATGCCCATGCTTGCATGAGCCACAGATTCAGGCGAAACGTCAGGAGAGAATGCTACCGGAACATAGCCATACAGCAACTGAGGGAGAAAATGAAGGGGCCTGAAACTGTTAGAAATTATGTGAGTTGAAGTCCAAAACACTGGGAGGGCCCCAGTATGCCCATGCTTGCATTAGTCACAGATTGAGGTGAAACGTCAGGAGAGAATGCTACCGAAACATTGCCATACAGAGGCTGAGGAGGAAAGGAAGGGTCCTGAGGCTGTTAGGAATGGTGGGAGTTGAAGTCCAAAACACTGGGAGGGCCCAAGTATGCCCATGCCTCCACTAATCACTGATTCAGGTGAAATGTCAGGAGAGAATGCTTCCGGAACATAGCCATACAGTGGTTGAGGGGGAAATGAAGGGGCCTGAGACTGTTAGAAATTATGGGAGTTGAAGTCCAAAACACTGGGAGGGCCCAAGTTTGCCCATACCTGCATTAGCCACAAGTTCAGGCAAAATGTCAGGAGAGAATGCTACTCGAACATTGCAATACAGTGGCTGAGGGGGAAAAGGAAGGGTGCTGAGGCTGTTAGGAATTCAGGCGAAATGTTGGTAGAGAATACTACTGGGAAGAGCCCAAGTTTGCCCATGCTTGCATTAGTCACAGATTCGGGCGAAATGTCAGGAGAGAATGCTACGGGAATATTGCCGTACAGTGGCTGAGGGGGAAAAGGAAGGAGCCTGAGGCTGTTAGAAATTATTGGAGTTGAAGTCCAAAACACCAGGAGGGCCAAACTTTGCCCATGCCTGCATGAGCCACAGATTCAGGCGAAACGTCAGGAGAGAATGCTACCGGAACATAGTCATACAACTAATGGGCCAGCTTCTTCCCCTTTGGGGTGGCCTTTCGTCCCCCAATGGGGTGTGTGGGCCTTCCCTTTGTGGGGCCAGGAGGCAACCCGAGTGTTGGCGAAGGGAAAGGGGTGGCGAAGGGCCAGATGTGCCCGCCTTGGCCCATAATAATCCTAATAGCGAACCCTAAGCGGGCGGTGGGGAGGGAGAGGGCAGACAGATGGGCCGCGGACACAATGGGCCGCCCGCTTAGCATGCAGGAGCCGTGCGCGGCCGACTCAGAGCCACCCTTCCCCCTGCCATTGAGCCGGGCCCAAGGCTGCCTGCCCGGATGAAAGGGCCTCCTCCTCCTCCTCCTCCTCCTCCTCCTCCTGCTTGCCCAAGCCCATCTGCTCCCGGCCCACGCTCCCCACGGCCTCCCCCACTACACCCACTGCCACCACTGGGAAGCCCGGCCTTGCTTGCCACAGAGAAGCCAAGGCTGCCTTTCTGATCTGTTCCTTCCAAATGAGGAAAGCACTGGAAGCACTTTTTCTGCATGCACCATACAAGCCCTCCTGACAGATGGCCAGCCAGCCTCTTGTTTAAGAATATCCATAAATGTAGCAGCAGACACGAAAGAAGATAACTTGTATTTATTTTCATTTCCTTCCATCTCATGCAAGGGAGGACGTTGAATCATTCAATCCACTCTGTCCCCCTTCTGCAGACAAGAAGGCACAATCCAAGCCCTCCCGACAGATGGCCAGCCAGCCTCTTGTTTACGAATATCCGTAAATGTAGCAGCAGGCACGAAAGAAGAGAAATTGTGTTTCTTTTCATTTCCTTCCATCTCCTGCAAGGGAGGACGTTGATAGAATCATTCAATCCAGTCTGTCCCCCTTCTGCAGGCAAGAAGGCACAATCCAAGCCCTCCCGACAGATGGCCACAATTGAAGCCCTCCTGACAGATGGCCAGCCAGCCTCTTGTTTACGAATATCCGTAAATGTAGCAGCAGACACGAAAGAAGAGAATTTGTGTTTCTTTTCCTTTTCTTCCATCTCCTGCAAGGGAGGACGTTGATAGAATCATTCAATCCAGTCTGTTCCCCTTCTGCAGGCAAGAAGGCACAATCCAAGCCCTCCCGACAGATGGCCACCATTGAAGCCCTCCTGACAGATGGACAGCCAATCTCTTGTTTAATAATATCTGTAAAATTAACAGAAGACATGAAAGAAGAGAAATTGTATTTATTTTCATTGTCTTCCAACTCCTGCAAGGGAGGACGTTGATAGAATCATTCAATCCAGTCCATCCCCCTTCTGCATGCAAGAAGGCACAATCCACAAGCCCTCCCGACAGATGGCCAGCTAGCCTCTGCTTAAGAATATCAGTAAAATGAGAAGTAGACATGAAAGAAGAGAAATCGTTCAATCCAGCCCCCCCCCTTTCTGCAGGCAAAAAGGCACAACCCAAGCCCTCCCGACAGATGGCCAGCCAACCTCTTTTTAAAAATATTTTAAAAATGGGTTTTTGGGAGAGTCATTTCTTCTTTTCTTTAAAGCAAAACAAAAATTATGGGGTATTTCTGGGTGTGTAGAAGCCAGATGCTCCCTAATTTGGAAACGTCCAGCCTTTCACTATCCACAGATCCACTTTGGTTACTAGGGGTGAATCTGCACGGAGGAATTAATGCAGGTTGACACCACTTTAACCACCATGGTTCATAGATATGGGATCCTGGGAGTTATACTTTAGTGCATTGCTTCTGTGGAAGATACAGGAGCCTTTATTATGGCTGGCATTGTTGTCTGGGTCTGCACTGCCATATAATGCAGAAAGGAAGGAAAGAGGGAGGAAGGAAGGAAGGAAGGATGGAAGGAACGAAGGAAGTTTACGTGGGAAAGGGAGAAAGGAAGGGAGGAAAGGAAAGAAGGAAGGAAGGAAGAAGGTTTATGAGGAAAAGGAAGAGAAGAAAGGAAAGAAGCAGGAAGCTTTATAAGGAAAAGGGAGGAAAGGAAGAAAGAGAGAGAGAGAGAGAGAGAGAGAGAAAGAAAGAAAGAAAGAAGGAGGTTTATGAGGAAAGGGAGTAAAGAAAGAAGGAGAAAGAGGAAGGAAGGAAGTTGGTTTATAAGGAGAAAGGGGAGGGAGGGAGGGGAAGGTTTATGTGGAAAGGAAGAAAGAAAAAGGAAGGAAGGAAGGAAGGAAGGAAGGAAGGAAGGAAGGAAGGAAAGGAAGGAAGAAGGTTTATGAGGAAAATGGAGGAAAGAAAGAAATAAGAGGAAGGTTTATGAGGGAAAGGGAGGGAAGAAAGGAGGAAGGAAGGAAGGTGTATGAGGAAAAGGGGAGAAAGAAAGACAGACAGACAGAAAGGTAGGAAGGCTTATGAGGAAAAGGAAGGAGTGAAAGGAAGGAAGGAAAAAGGAAAGTTTTTGAGGAAATGGGAAGAATGAAAAAAAATAGGCAGGAAGGAAGGAGGTTTATGAGGGAAAGGGAGGAAGAAAATAAGAAAGAAAAGAAGGAAGGAAAGAAAGAAAGAAAGAAAGAATGAGGAAGTTTTATCAGGAAAGGGGATGAAATAAAGAAAGAAAAGGATAGAGGTAGGAAGAAATATGAGTAAAAGGAAGGAGGAAAGGAAGGAAAGAAGATTGGTTAATGAGGAAAAGGGAGGAAAGAAAGAAAGAGGGGGAAGAAAAGAAAGAAAGAAAGAGGTTTATGAGGAAAGGGAAGGGAAAGAAGGAAGGAAGGAGGTTTGTGAGAGAAAGGGAGGAAAGAAAGAAGGAAGGAAGGAAGGAAGGAAGGAAGGAAGGAAAAAAGAATGAGGGAAAGAGATGAAATAAAGAAAGAGAAGGAAAGAGAAAGGAATATGAGGAAAAGGAAGGAGGGAATGAAGGAAGAAGGTTTATGAAGGAAAAAGAGGAAAGAAGGGAGGGAGGAAGAAGGTTTATGAAGAAAAGAGAAGAAAGGAAGGAAGGAAGGAAGGAAAGAAGGAAGTTTATGAAGGAAAGAGAGGGAAGGAAGGAAGGAAGAAGGTTTACGAAGAGAGGAAAGGAAGGAAGGAAGGAAGGAAGGAAGGAAGGAAGGAAGGAAGGAAGGAAGAAGATTTATAAAGGAAAGAGAGGGAAGGAAGGAAGGAAACACGTTTATGAAGGAAAGAGAGGGAAGGAAGGGAGGGAGGGAGGGAGGACGTTTATGAAGGAAAGAGAGGGAAGGAAGGAAGGAAGTTTATGAAGGAACGGGAGGGAAAGAAGGAAGGAAGAATGTTTATGAAGGAAAGAGAGGGAGGGAAGGAAGGAAGGAAGGAAGGAAGGAAGGAAGGAAGGAAGGAAGGAAGGAAGGGAGGGAGGAAGTGAGGGAGGGACTTTTATGTGGGAAAGGGAGAAAAGAAGGGAAGGAGAGAAAGAAAGAGGGAGGGAGGGAAAGAAGAAAGGAAGGGGCATAAAGAAAATGCATACCTAGACAATGGTAGGTATATACACTAGTTTTATTATATACAATAATTTGGGAGGCATTTGTAACCAGTTCCTTGTACTGGAAAAGTCTATTAGCATTAGCAAAAATCAGGGCCAAGTTTGCGCCCAGCCAGGATTTTTCAGAAGAGCTCAGCAATCCCATTTTCCAGGCTCTGTTTCACAAGATGCTGAGCTCCTCAGGAAGTCAATTCATTTGTTTCTGTGGGAGACAAGATCCACGAAGCGTGGAAAAGAGGCAGAATTCCACGGATGGTTCTGAAAGGCTTGCAAAACGCCCTTTGCTGCGTCAAGTATAAATGTGGCTGCAGAAGGGGAGGCAGCGCATTCAAAACACAACAAGATACAGTAGGTACAACAAAATACATAAATTAAAGGATTACTATAAAGAGTATATATCAAAACATATGGTACAAAGATTAAAATACAGTAGTAATTGAATGTAAATAGCTGTATGATGAACAGTAAACAGTAATGGACTGGAGGGTCATAGGAACATCTTAGCATGCAAGAGTCCAAAATTGGCAGGTTAAACCCCAGAACCTCAAACAGTGGCAGATACCAGATGGGAAACTCCCTCACCTTAAGAACAGACAAGCATCTCGAGCTCTGACGATGACCTGGGAAGGAATCCCACTGGAGCATTGCAGTGCACCCAAACACCTGGGACTCACTCTGGATCGTGCTCTTACCTACAAGAAGCACTGCTTGAATATTAAGCAAAAAGTGGTTGCTAGAAATAATATCATCCAAAAGTTGACTGGCACAACCTGGGGATCACAACCAGACACAGTGAAGACATCTGCCCTTGCGCTTAATTCTGCTGCTAAGTACGCAGGCTCAGTGTGGAATACATCTCACCATGTTAAAACAGTGAATATGGCTCTTAATGAGACATGCCGCATTATTACAGGATATTTACGCCCAACACTGCTGGAGAAACTATACTGGTCAACTGGTATTGCACCACTTGACATCCATTGGGAAGTAGCATCGAATAATGAAAGGTACAAGGCAGTGACATCTCCAGCCCATCCTTTGGATATCGGCCAGTAAACCAATGCCTTAAATCAAGAAACAGTTTCCTAATATCTACAGAAATACTCACAGGAACATCTCAGCAAGCAAGAGTCCAAAAGTGGCAGGCTCAAACTTGGAACCTCAATCAGTGGCTGAGACCGAATGAGAGACTCCCTCCTAAGCACACAGAAGATGTCAAGCCAACCTTAAGAAATGGGACCACAAAGTGGAGTCCACGACATGCAAGTGCACAGAAGAGTAAACCACAGACCACCTACTACAATGCAGCCTGAGCTCTGCCAAATGCACAAAGGAGAACCTCCTCACAGCGACACCACAAGCACACCACAAGCCTTGCACTTCGAACGGGATGCTTTCACCTCTTCCAGAGTCAAAGGGCATTTAGTACAATGCCAAGCGTTTAACTTTGTCTGTGGTTTTGGTATGCATTATTACTGTAGTCTCAATTTGCTTCTGACACGATAAATAAAAATCTTTAGGAAGGCAAATTCTGCAACTGTGATGCATCCAAACACACAGGTCTCCTTCCCACGTTTACAACCCTATTTATATCCCTACGTATAGAAATAGTGGCGAATCCCTCCTACCTTTCGCTAAGGCCCTTTTTGAGGATGTAGAGATGCAGGGAGTTTCAGAAAAACATCTATTTCTGTTTTATTGACTATTCTAAAGCCTTGGATTGTGTGGATCATAATAAATTGTGGCACTTTCTTGGTGGGATGGGCATACCAAGCCCCCTTCCCTCTCTCCTGAGGAATCTGTACAAGGACCAAGTCGCAACAGGAACGATTGACCACGGAACAACAGACTGGTTCAAGATTGGGAAAGGCGTACAGCAGGGTTGTCTACTCTCAGCCAACCTATTCAACTTGTATGCAGAACAAGTTGGGCCTATAGCAATTGACTTTTGAACAGGACGTGTTCTTTGTGCCCAGCAGGAAGCCGGGGTGCCTCGGATGAGAGGCCCTATGGGTTTTCCTATACAAAGACTTTAGAAGCTTAAAAGTTTAACAAAGTTCTTTATTATTGCTTAGGTCTTCAACAAACAATCATTGATCTTCAACAAATCAAACAAGTTGCCTGTCTACAATGGACAGGCAACTTGCTTGGAGAACTATTTCTTTCCTTTACGAGGAAAACCCCTTTTGACCCCTCCCTGGGAAATCTGCTTTCTAGGCTTTGCTGGTGTGGGCCCTACTCCCGGCTCCAAATTGCTTCTTGGGTACCTGAGTAGACCTACCAGCCAAGGTTCTGAAGAATTTCCAGCTGGAGTCCTTAGGATTTTCCCCACAAAAGTTGTAAGTCCGTTTCTCCAACCCCAACAAGGGCTGTGTTGCTGTAAAGCTGTTTCTCTTCAAAGCCTTTCGTTAGAGACTGTTCTTAAAGCTGTGAGGCTGTAAATTCCCCAGCCAGAGCTTTTGGGACTGTTTTCCCCTGGACTTTTGTAAGGAGCGAAGCTTCTCTACAGGTAGAAAACTTTCACGTCCTGTAGCTGAGCTTCCAACTATAATAAGACTGAACTAAAAATGGTTCCCTTTCCCTCCTGAACCTGGGAAAAAGGGCGGAACTAAAACTTAGCGATGATAGACAGGTGGCTAGCCCCATGACTGCAGCCTAGCAGGAACCATCCAACTGCAAAATGCATGGCCAGAACAAGCACATGCAAACGCTCAAAGAACGAAAGGGAGTTTGGAGCTCCTGGGACAGCCGTACCAGCACAAGAACACATCATGCGATGTGCAGGGCTTGACGAATGCAAGGCTGGGGTAAAAATTGCTGTAAGAAACATTAACAATCTTAGATATGCAGATGATACCACTTTGATGGCCAAAAACAAGGAAGAGCTGAGGAGCCTTCCAACCAAGGTGAAAGAAGAAAGTGCAAAAACCGGGTTGCAGTTAAACATCAGATTCTGGCAACAAGAATGATTGACAACTGGGAAATAGAGGGAGAAAATGTGGAGGCAGGGACAGGGTTTGTATTTCTAGGTGCAAAGATGACTGCAGATGCAGACTGCGGCCAGGAAATCAGGAGACGCTTACTTCTTGGGAGGAGAGCAATGTCCAATCTCGATAAAATAGTGAAGAGTATGGCAACAAAGATCCACATAGTTAAAGCCATGCTATTCCCTGTAGCCACCTATGGATGTGAGAGCTGGACCATAAGGAAGGCTGAGCAAAGGAAGAGAGATGCTTTGAGCTGTGGTGTTGGAGGAAAGTTCTGAGAGCGCCTTGGACCGCGAGAAGATCCAACCAGTCCATACTTCAGGAAATCAAGCCCAACGGCTCATTGGAGGGAAAGATAGTAGAGGCCAAGATGAAGTCCTTTGGCCACATCATGAGGAGACAGGAAAGCTTAGAGAAGACAATGATGCTGGGGAAAATGGAAGGAAAAGGGAAGAGGGGCCAACCAAGGGCAAGATGGATGGATGGCATCCTTGAAGTGACTGGTTTGACCTTGAAGGAGCTGGGGGTGGTGACAGGCCAACAGGGAGCTCTGGCCTGGGCTGGTTCAGGAGGTCACGAAGAGTCGGAAGTGACTGAACAAATGAACAACAAAAGGGATGTCTCCTGGCTTTTCTCAAAGTCAGCAGGTGGCACTATTGTGTTGCTTGGCTTTATTGTAAGGGACACTCAGGTCTAAGGCCCATATTATGAGGAAGCCTAGGCAGATCCCATTACTTGGTGGCCCCCCATAGATCTATGGCAATGCTGTCCTCCACTCTGGCAGAAAGGGAGGAAAACAATCAAATAATACATGGTTGACTAAGGAAGCAGATCCCTCTAGGAATAGGCAAAGGCAGGTGAACTTACAAGGTAAGCTAAAAGGATAACTTCTAATGCTGTCGGATTCTCACCCGAAGGACCTTTGCAAGGTCTCCTTGCTGTAGTTTTCACATTGGTGGCCAAGATGAGTCCTCATAGTTTCCCTGTTGGAGTAATTCATCAGGAGGTCCTTCTGTAGCCCAATTAACTTGTGATTTTTAATCTGCATCTATCAGTGAATATTAACGTGGTGTATCCTGTTATATGTATTTCAGTAGTACTTGATCTCCTTGCTGTAACAACGTTGTGCCCTGCCTCAAGCAACAAGGAGAGGTAGGTCATCATCATCATTATTATGGAGCCCGTGGAGGTGCAATGGGTTAAAGCCTTGTGCTGGCAGGACAGAAGACCAACAAGTTGAAAGTTCGAATCCAGGGAGAGCACAGATGAGCTCCCTCTGTCAGCTCCAGCTCCCCATGCAGGGGCATGAGAGAAGCCTCCTACAAGGATGGTAAAACATCAAAACACCTGGGCATCCCCTGGACAACGTCCTTGCAGACTGCCAATTCTCTCACCCCAGAAGCAACTTGCAGTTTCTCAAGTTGCTCCTGACACAGATGAGCTCCCTCTGTCAGTTCCAGCTCCCCATGCAGGGGCATGAGAGAAGCCTCCCACAAGGATGGTAAAACATCAAAACACCTGGGCATCTATGGATATAGGCTACCAATACACAAATGCAATAAAAGCAATATATTCAAAACAAACAGCAAAGATTGCAATAAACGGTCAAACTTCTAACAATATACCAATACAGAAAGGAACTAGACAGGGCTGTCCACTGTCTCCGTTATTATTTATTCTGACGTTGGAAATACTATTAATCAACATAAGAAAAAATAATGATCTATCAGGCTTAAAGATAAAGAATTACTCATATAAAATTAGGGCCTATGCAGACGACATGGTCTGCATTGTGGAAAACCCCATAGATAGGATAAATAAATGGCTGTTGGAAATCGAAAAATTTGGGGAGGTTGCGGGTTTAAAAATAAATAAAGACAAAACACAAATCATCACTAAGAACATGAATAAGAAGAAACAGGAAGATCTAGAGAAGATAGCAGGAATGAAAGTAGTTGACAAGACAAAGTACCTGGGAATAATATTTACAGCTAATAACACGCAGCTGATAAAAAATAATTATGAAAAAAGATGGGCAGAAATTAAAACAAAAATGAAGAAGTGGGAACATCTAAACTTGTCACTGCTGGGGAGAATATCCGTAGTAAAGATGAATATACTACCAGAAGTCCTGTTCCTATTCCAAACCCTACCAATAGTAAAATCAAAAACAATGATAAAAAAATGGCACCAAGACATAGGAAAGTTTATTTGGCAGGGAAAAAAACATAGGATAAGCTTTGTTAACCTAACGGACGACAGAATTAGAGGGGGACTTGCCCTGCCCAACTTCCAATTATATTATGAGTCGGCCGCCCTGGACTGGATAAAAGAATGGACAACACTGGAGAAGAAAAAATTACTAACCCTGGAAGGGTTCGATTTAGTCCAAGGGTGGCATGGATACCTTTGGAGGGGCAAGGCAGAAAAGGAGAGAAATTTTAAGAACCATGTGATAAGATCTGGATTAATCCAAGTATGGAATAGGTACAAGGACAGATTATATATAAGAACACCGCTATGGTTCTCACCCAATGAAGCTAACCATATTAAAGAAATACCCCGAGATAAATGGTTAGTATACAAACAATTACTGAAAATAAACACACAAGGAGTGACACTTAAATCATTGGAAGAACTAAGGATACTGGATCCAACTATCTCATGGTATCATTACTTCCAAATTAGGGAAAACTTCAACATAGACAAAAAAACAGGTTTTGAAACAAAGGAGGGATTCTGGGACAAGATGATAAAAACAGACACAAAAATGATAAGTAGAATTTACAAACAACTACTAATATGGAATACGGAAACAGAACAGGTAAAAAGAAACATGGTGCAGTGGGCTAGAGATGTAGAGAGATCAATATCCATGGCAGAGTGGGAAGAAATATGGCGGAAGAAACTGAAATACTTGTATGCAGCAGAAGTAAAGGAAAATTGGTACAAGTTATTCTATAGATGGCACTTAACACCAGAAATATTAGCAAAGATCAACAAAGAGAAAACAGGAGAAAAATGTTGGAAGTGTGGGAAAAAAACTGGGAATTTCATCCACATGTGGTGGAAGTGCAAAAAAGTTAAAGAATATTGGCGCCAAATAAGGAAACAAACAGAGACCGTTCTACGGACAAAAATTGAACTAAAACCAGAGACCTTCCTATTAGGTATAACAGACAGCAAGATGGAAAAAAATGCAGATAAACTTTTTTTTTACATGACAACAGCGGCAAGAATCATTCTGGCCAGGGTATGGAAAACGAAAGAGATACCCACCAAGGAAGAATGGCAACTGAAAGTCATGGATATTCTGAATATGGACAGGCTCACTGAAAGACTGACACAAAATGATAAGAACTATCAAAAAACGGACTGGACAAAATTTATAGATTATATTAAAGAAGAAAATAAAGAGATCTATATTAGTGACCTTTAAGAGATTCTCAAAGGTAAATTCAAGAAGAAAACGGAGACTTAAGAGGATAAGAAGGAGGAAAGGAGGAAAAAAAATAAAAGAAAAGAAAGAAAGAGAGAGAAAAAAGAAAACAACCAAATGAAATAAAAGAAAAAATATAGATATTTATAAAGAATATCAAAATTAACAA
Organism: Anolis sagrei; assembly: GCF_037176765.1. Lineage (NCBI taxonomy): Eukaryota > Metazoa > Chordata > Lepidosauria > Squamata > Anolidae > Anolis > Anolis sagrei. The sequence goes on along the minus strand of NC_090035.1, from coordinate 76,102,888 downwards.
TCATAAAAGAGAGTTTATTCAACCTGGGGGGATCTGGAAGTCTATATTTGTTAAAGTTGTCTCATGTTTCATGTTCTTTGTTTGTCTGAAGTCGGGGGTGGCCGGGGTCTGTTGGATTATTCATTGTCTACCTCTTTGTTTGATGGTTTTTTTTTTCTTTTTTTTCTCTTTCTTTCTTTCCTTTCTTTCTTTCTTCTGTGTCTATTTGGATACACTGTATATTGTCTAATGTTCCATAGATGTATGTACGTAATTGTCCCTTTTTTTTTTTTAAAAGAAACATCAATAAAAAAAAAAAAAAAAAAAAAAAAAAAAACACCTGGGCATCCCCTGAACAACGTCCTTGCAGACTGCCAATTCTCTCACCCCAGAAGCAACTTGCAGTTTCTCAAGTTGCTCCTGACACAGATGAGCTCCCTCTGTCAGTTCCAGCTCCCCATGCAGGGGCATGAGAGAAGCCTCCCACAAGGATGGTAAAACATCAAAACACCTGGGCATCCCCTGAACAACGTCCTTGCAGACTGCCAATTCTCTCACCCCAGAAGCGACTTGCAGTTTCTCAAGTTGCTCCTGACACAAAAATATTACTATTACTATTATTAGTAAGATGTATCACCATACACTGCATATACAATAAAATGTAGTAATAATGCTATTATTATTATTATTATTATTATTATTATTACATTTTATTGTATATGTAACGCATGGGTGATACATATTATTATTAATAGTAATATGTATCACCCATACATTGCATATACAATAAAATGTAATAATACTAATCATCATAATATGCATCACCCATGCGTTGCATATACAGTAAAATGTAATAATAATCATAATAATCATAATATGCATCACCCATGCGTTGCATATACAATAAAATGTAATAATAATCATAATAATCATAATATGCATCACCCATGCGTTGCATATACAATAAAATGTAATAATAATAATAATAATAATAATATGTATCACCCATACGCTGCATATAAAATAAAATGTAATCATAATAATAATATGTATCACCCATATGCTGCATATACAATAAAATGTAATAATAATAATAATAATATGTATCACCCATACTTCTGCCAACCTAGCAGTTCGAAAACATGCAAATGTGAGTAGATCAATAGGTACTGCTCCGGCGGGAAGGTAATGGCGCTCCATGCAGTCATGCCGGCCACATGACCTTGGAGGTGTCTACGGACAACGCTGGCTCTTCAGCTTAGAAATGGAGATGAGCACCACACCCCAGAGTCAGACATGACTGGACTTAATGTCAGGGCACAACCTTTACCTTTTTATCACCCATTCGCTGCATATACAATAAAATGTAATAATAATAATAATAATAATAATATGTATCACCCATATGTTGCATATACAATAAAATGTAATAATAATAATATGTATCACCCATACGCTGCATATACAATAAAATGTAATAATAATAATATGTATCATCCATACATTGCATATACAATAAAATGCAATAATAATAATAATAATAATAATAATGAAATTATTGTCCTTTCTGTGGCATACAGTGCATGCAAGAAGCTCACGTTATTTGCTATTATTATTATTATTTTTATTATTACATTTTATTGCATATGTAATGTACAGGTAACACATATTAGTAGTAGCAATACGAGTAATACATATTAACACATGTAGTGTATGATTACCCATACTCTACATATAAAATAAAATGTAATAGCAATAATAATAATAATAATAATAATGGTAATTCTTCTTCTTCTTCTTCTTCTTCTTATTATTATTATTATTATTATTATATGTATTACTCATACATATACAATAAAATGTATTACCCGAACTACTACTATTAATAATATGTATTACCTATACATTACATACACAATGAAATATAACAACAACAAAGCAAGTGAGCTTCTTGGGTGCACTGTGTGCCACTGAAACTATAAGAGAAGTCAATAATTCCAGTCCTTGTTCTCCAAGTATAGCTTTCCAAGTCGTTTTCAACGGACTTTAAATTAAATTTTGTTTTGCAAGTATGTTTTCTTTCTTTGTTGGTATGTTTGAATAAAAATTATTATTTAAACAACATTACCAGTCAAAAAATGAAGGGAGGAGGAGGAGAAGTACAAGGAAGATGAAAAGGACAAAGAAGAAGTATGAGGAGGAGGAGGAGAATGAGAAGTACAAGAAGGAGGAGGTGAAGTACAAGGAGAAGGAAAAGAAGTACAAGTAGAAAGAGAAGGAGGAGGAGGAGGAAGAAAAGAAGTACAAGGAGGAAGGGGAGAAGGAGTACAAAGAGAAGGAGGAGGAGGAGGAGGAGGAGGAGAAGCACAAAGAGGAGGAAGAGGAGTAAGAAGAGAAGGAGGAGGAGAAATACAAGGAGGAGTGGAGGAAGGAGAAGGAGAAAGAAAAGAAGTACAAGGAGGAAGGGGAGAAGGAGTAGAAGGAGAAGGTGGAGGAGGAGAGGTGCAAGGAGGAGGAGGAGATGCACAAAGAGGAGGAAGAGGAGAAGGAGGAGAAATACAAGGAGGAGTGGGGGAAGTACAAGGAAAAGGAAGAGAAGTACAAGGAGGAGGACAAGGAGAAGAAGTACAAGGAGGAGGAAAAGTACAAGGAGAAGAAGTACAAGGCAGAGGAAGAGAAGGAGAAGGAGGAGAAGTACAAGGAGAAGGAAGAGAAGTACAAGGAGGAGGAGGAGGACAAGGAGAAGAAGTACAAGGAGGAGGAAGAGGAGGAAAAGTACAAGGAGAAGAAGTACAAGGCAGAGGAAGAGAAGGAGAAGGAGGAGAAGTACAAGGAGAAGGAAGAGAAGTACAAGGAGGAGTAAGAGGAGGAGGAGTACAAGGAGGAGAAGTACAAGGTGAAGGCGGGGGGGGGGGGAGTACAAAGAGAAAGAGGAGAAGGAAGAGAAGTACAAGAAGGAGGAGGAAAAGGAGAAGTACAAGGAGGAGGAGGATAAAAGTAAAAAGAGAAGGAGAGGGGGAGGAGTAGAAGGACAAGAAGGAGAAGTACAAGAAGGAGGAGAAGAAGAATTACATGGAGGAGGAGGAGGAGTACAAGGAGAAGGAGAAGAAATACAAAGAGGAGAAGGAGAAGGAAAAGGAAAGAAGGAGAAGTAAGTAGAAAGAGAAGGAGAACAAGCTGGTTGAAACCTTGATCTTTCCAAGGCCATAGCCAACACTCTCCTTTAGACTTTGGATTCCCTTCTAGTTTAGTTTTAGGTAGGATTCAGAAGCTGGGCAATATCTGGTGTGTTTGCCATGAGATGCCCTGGAGTCCACTGCAGATTGAGAAACCAGGGATAGAAGGATAGGCTTTGTGTGTGTCCCCCACCCCTTTCCCATCCTCTGTCTATTCCGCTGCTCCCAGCCATTTGATTTTGAAGAGAAGAAGAAGAAGAACTTTATTTTTCTAACCCACCTCCATCTCCTCGAAGGGACTCGGGCCGGCTTACATGGGGCCCAAGCCCAAAGCAGAATACAATTAAAAACAAAGCAAAAACAATTAAGACAGCATAATAATAATTTCATTTCATTGTATATGTAATATATAAGTAAACATATTACTAATAGTAGTAAAACAGCATAAAATGACATAACAATAATAGCTAGCAACAACAATAACAGCAGACTAATTTTGGAGGGGGGAAGGAAAACCACTATATGAACTGGTTAAAGGATAAGTGGTTTAGTAAGGTGGATAACAATGTATAACAGCATAGGAAATATCATGGAAACAGAGTAAATTAACAGGATCCATTAATATAGCATAGGGGGCAATTCGAAGGGGAGCAATTCGAGAAAGAGTTATTAATAGTGAGTTGGGTTGTTGTAGGTTTTTTCGGGCAGTATGGCCATGGTCTAGAGGCATTCTCTCCTGACGTTTCGCCTGCATCTATGCAGACGAAACGTCAGGAAAGAATGCCTCTAGACCAGTGTTTCTCAACCTGAGGGGGTCTCGAAGGGGTGTCAGAGGGGTCGCCAAAGACCATCAGAAAACACAGTATTTTCTGATGGTCATGGGGATTCTACATAGGAAGTTTGAGCCAATTTTATCATTGATGGAGTTCGGAATGTTCTTCGATTGTAATGAACTATAAATCCCAGCAACTACAACTCCCAAAAGTCAAGGTCTATTTCCCCCAGGCTCCGCCAGTGTTCACATTTGCACATATTGAGTATTTGTGCCAAGTTTGGTCCAGATCCACAATTGCGTGAGTCCACAGTGCTCTCTGGATATAGGTGAACTACAACTCCCAAATTCAAGGTCAATACCCACCAAACCCTTCCAGTGTTTTCCGTTGGTCATGGGAGTTCTGTGTGGCAAATTAGGTTCAAATCCATCACTGGTGGAGTTCAGAATGCTCTTTGATTATAGGTGAACTATAAATCCCAGCAGCTACAACTCCCAAATTACAAAATCAATCCTTCCCCAACCCCACTAGCATTTACATGTGGTTGCATTAGGTATTTGTGCCCAGTTTGGTCCAGTGAATGAAAATACATCTTGCATATCTGATATTTAGATTATGATTTATAACAGTAGTAAAATGACTGTTATGAAGTAGCAACAAAAACAATGTTATGGTTGGGGGTCAACACAACATGAGCGACTGTATTAAGGGGTCACGGCATTAGGAAGGTTGAGAACCACTGCTCTAGACCATGACCATGCAGCCCGAAAAACCTTCAACAACCCAGTGATTCCAGCCATGAAAGCCTTCGACAATACAATAGTGAGTTTGTTCAATGTATTGTCGAAGGCTTTCATGGCCGGAATCACTCAGTTCTTGTGGGTTTTTTCGGGCTATATGGCCATGTTCTAGAGGCATTTCTCCTGACGTTTCGCCTGCATCTATGGCAAGCTTCCTCAGAGGGTGAGGTCTCAGAGGGTGAGGGTGACCTCACCCTCTGAGGAAGCTTGCCATAGATGCAGGCGAAACGTCAGGAGAAATGCCTCTAGAACATGGCCATATAGCCCGAAAAAACCCACAAGAACTGAATAGTGAGTTTGTTTGCATTTTCTATGGATCTAGGGACCATGTCATATACAGTATATCAATATATCAATCAATCAATCAATCTATCTATCTATCTATCTATCTATATGCCAATGTGCCCATTTTGGAAATTAAAACCAGAATGTGCCCGGTGTCCAGCTGCTGCCAATGAAAGCAAAATAATAAAAATAGAGGATCAGCCGCGAGAAAATCAAAGTCAGGCGACAGGATATTACTCTCGCCGACTTCGCCAAAGAAAAGACACTTTGCCCATGAAGTTGGACACCAAAGTTGGACCCTCCCGAATCCTACGCAGTACACTCAAATATGTTTGGAAGCTTTATTTATAGTTGTTGTTGTTATTATTGTTGTTGTTTCTGTCTTAGTGGTTTCTTTGGTACTTTAACTGTCCTTTCTTTTCTTTTTCCCCCTTGCCGTGTCCTTTGGAAGCCTTAGACCAAGCGGATGGCCTTTCTGAGGCTTCCTCCACGTGAATGAATAGGAGTTCCCTTCTGGAAGAATAAGAATAATGATATGTCACAAGGGGGGAGGCGTTTTAGAGGTGCCTAGGCCATAAAAAAGGGGGCTGGGAACCCCCTTTCCTTTGCCCCCAAGCGCCCAGCTGCCTCTCTCCTCTTCCTCCCTTTCTCTCTCCTTCCTTCATTCCCTCCCACCTGCTTCCCCCTCCTCTCTGCCAAGCCCCCAAAGGCAAAGAATAGCTCCTCTCTCTTCCTCTTCTTCCTCCCCCTTTCTCTCCCCCCCCCCTTGTCAGCTTGGGCTGCAAATCTGCTCAAAGGGAGGGAAGGAGGGAGGGAGGTGGGTCTCTCTCTTTCTCTCTTTCCTCCAACGTCAGGGGCTGGGCTGGGCTCTGGGCTCCATTGCCATCCAGGACAGGCTACAAGAGGGATGCGCTGAAGGAGGAGGAGGAGGAGAAGCAAGCGTTGAGGCCGGCCGCAGCTCCCCTTCCTCTCCCTGGACCCTCGCTTGCCCTCCTTTGCACCCTTTCCCTTCCTACGATCCCTCTCCAAGCCGTCCCTCCATCACCCTCTTTGCACATTTCCCAACCCAAGCTGGGTATCAGCATTCTCCATCCTTCCCTTGGCTTCTTTCGGGTATCAGCATCCTCCAATCCATCCCTCCCTTTGCTTCTTCCTCTTCTTCTTCCCTTCTTGCTTTGTTGTCCTTGCCTCTCAAAACTAGGGATGCTCAGGACAAGAGCCCAGGCCTGACCCCTTCCAAGGCCTGACCTCTAGGGCACTTTGGTCCAGACCCACCAGCATCCTTTTGGAGCATCTTTCTCCCCATCTTTCTCCCCTTTTTTCCCCTTCTTTCTTTCTTTCTGTGTGTTTTTTTCTCCCTCTTTCCTGGCTCCCTCCTCCCCCTGCTGGAGTTTCTCGGGTACCGCGGAGGGGAAGTCCTCCGCGCCCTCGGGATGAAGATGATGGCAGGCGGATCGGTGCATCAGAACGGCCTCTTCCCTCCGGCGCCACAGCAACAGCCGCCGCAGCCTCCGCCGCAGGCCCCCGGAGGGTCCCAGGCCCAGGCCCAGAGCCACACCAGCCCACAGGCCCCTTCGCAGGCTCCCCACATGGATTCGGAGCCCCCCGACTCCAGGAAGAGGCCTCTGGAGACACCCACCGAGGCCATCAGCACCAAGAGGAGCAACACTGGCGGTGAGTGGAAGACGAGCCGGGGTTGAAATGTCACTCCAAATATGGATACTGTTATTGTTATTATTATCATCATCATCATTATCACCATCACCACCATGAACATCACACCATCATCACCACTACCATCACCATCACCACCATCACCATCTACCTCCCTTGCAAGGTGGAGTCCAAAACCATGGAGTTGTGGACCTCTATCCTCCCCTCCACAAATATTCTCTTCTCTTTCCCCCTTTGCCTGTGTCACCCTCGCTCCGAATATCTCCTTCCCAAGAATGGCAGAGATTTCTCTTTGTGAAGGACTAGATTTCCATTTAGTCCTTCACATAGGATCCCCCCTCACTTGAAAGGCCTGTCCAAAATCTCTCCCCAAAATCCTGGACTTGTGGACCTCTTTATCTCCCTCCCCATAAATATTCTCTTCTCTTTCCCCCTTTGCCTGTGTCACCCTCGCTCCGAATATCTCCTCCCCAAGAATGGCAGAGATTTCTCTTTCTTTCCATTTAGTCCTTCACATAGGATCCCCCCCCCCCTCACTTGAAAGGCCTGTCCAAAATCTCTCCCCAAAATCCTGGACTTGTGGACCTCTTTATCCCCCTCCCCACAAATATTGTCTTCTCTTTTCCCCTTTGCCTGTGTCACCCTCGCTCCGAATATCTCCTCCCCAAGAATAGCAGAGATTTCTCTTTCTTTCCATTTAGTCCTTCACATAGGATCTCCCCTCACTTGAAAGGCCTGTCCAAAATCTCTCCCCAGAACCATGGACTTGTGGACCTCTTTATCCCCCTCCCCACAAATATTCTCTTCTCTTTCCCCCTTTGCCTGTGTCACCCTCGCTCCGAATATCTCCTCCCCAAGAATGGCAGAGATTTCTTTTTCTTTCCATTTAGTCCTTCACATAGGATCCCCCCTCACTTGAAAGGCCTGTCCAAAACCTCTCCCCAAAACCATGGACTTGCGGACCTCTTTATCCCCCTCCCCATAAATATTCTCTCTCTTTCCCCTTTTGCCTGTGTCACCTTCGCTCGGAATATCTCCTTCCCAAGAATGGCAGAGAATTCTCTTTCTTTCCATTCAGCCTTTCATATAGGTTCCCCCCTTCCCTTGAAAGGTCTGTCCAAAATGTTTCCAAAACCATGGACTCGTGGACCTCTTTATCCACCCCACAAATATTATCCTTCTTTATCCACCCCACAAATATTCTCTCTCTTTATCCCCCTCCCCACAAATATTCTCTCTTTTCCCCTTTGCCTGTGTCACCCTCGCTCCGAGTATCTCCTTCCCAAGAATGGCAGAGATTTCTCTTTCTTTCCATTCAGCCCTTCACATAAGTCCCCCACTCTGAAAGGCCTGTCTTAAATCTCTCCAAAACCATGGACTTGTGGACCTCTTCATCCCCCCTCCCCATAAATATTCTCTCTATTTCCCCTTTTGTCCCTGTCACGCTCACTCCGAATATCTCCTTCCCAAGAATGGGAAAGATTTCTTTTTCTTTCCATTCAGCCCTTCATATAGATTCCCCCTCACCACGAAAGGCCTGTCCAAAATGTATCCAAAACCATAGGCTTTTGGACATCTTTATCCCCCCTCCCCACAAATATTTTCTCTCTTTCCCTCTTTGCCCGTGTCACCCTCGCTCCGAGTATCTCCTTCCCTAGAATGGAAGAGATTTCTTTTTCTTTCCATTTAGCTCTTCATATAGGTTCCCCCCTCACTTGAAAGGCCTGTCCAAAATCTCCCCAAAACCATGGGCTTTTGGACCTCTTTATCCCCACAAATATTCTCTCTCTTTCCCCTTTTGCCCCTGTCACCCTCGCTCCGAAAATCTCATTCCCAAGAATGGAAGAGATTTCTCTTTCTTTCCTTTCAGCCCTTCGTATAGATCCCCCACCCTGATAGGCCTGCCCCGAATCTTTCCAAAAACATAGACTTGTGGACCTCTTCATGCCCCCCACAAATAGTCTCTCTCTTTCCCCCTTTGCCCCTGTCACCTTTGCTCCGAATATCTCATTCCCAAGAATGGCCAAAATTTCTCTTTCTTTCCTTTCAGCCCTTCGTATAGGTCCCCCACCCTGATAGGCCTGTCCTAAATTTCTCCAAAACCATGGACTTGTGGACTTCTTTATCCACCCCACAAATATTCTCTCTCTTTATCCCCCACCCCCAAAATATTCTTTCTCTTTCCCCTTTTGCCCCTGTCACCCTCGCTCCGAATATCTCCTTACCAAGAATGGCCAAGATTTCTCTTTCTTTCCATTCACCCTTTCGTATAGGTCCCCCACCCAGATAGGCCTGTCCAAAATCTCCCCAGGACCATGGACTTGTGGACCTCTTTATCCACCCCACAAATATTCTCTTTATTTATTCCCCCCCCCCAAAAAAAAAAATTCTCTCTCTTTCCCCTTTTGCCCCTGTCACCCTCGCTCTGAATATCTCCTTCCCAAGCTGGAGATGGAAGCCTTGGATCCGTAGAGATCTCTGTTTCTAAGGTGGAAGGCATTAGAGGCATTAGATCTCTTGTTTCTTTTCTTTGAGCCCTTCAAATATTGCATCCTCCTCTTTCAAGGAGAGGAGTGATGGATAGCACAAACAAGAGGAGAAAGGCTGGGTTCAGGTTGGATATAATGGGATGGAGAAAGAGTCCCAAATGTCACCCTCGCTGCCGCCTTTCTTGCCTTGCAAGGTGGAAGAATAGAATGGCAGATGTTTCCCTTTCTTTGACCCTTCAAATAGGTCCCCCCCCCTCTCTCCAAAGGCCTGTCCCTTTCTTCTCCCCAAAACCTCCCTCACAAAGCCATCCCATGAGAATGTGAATCTCACAAATATGATTTTCCTTTCTCCTTGTCATCCTCACTCTTAATATCTTACTTCCAAGGAAATGGAAGCATAGCATCGTAGATCTTTCCATTTAGTTCCTGCTGGACATTTGGCCTTTCACATATATCCATTTCCTCCTTTAAGTGATGGCACATAGAGGGGAGAAAGACTGGATTTGAAATATTTTGTGATGATGGGGATAGGTTCCCAAATGCTACCCTTGCTGCCGACTTCCTTCCAAATAAATATCTCCATCGCAAGGCGAGGATAGCAATTTTTCTTCCTTTTCTTTGGTCGAATGTGATGGTGGAGAGGCCTCCCTTAATGTTGACTTTCCTCCTAATGCTTCCCTTGCAAAGTAGAGATATTTCTCTTCTTTGTTTCCTTTGGGTCAATTTGGCCCTTCAAATCTATCCAGCATCCTCTTTGTATCCCTCAATTATGGTGGAGACAGAATCACAAAAATGACAGATAGTTGTGTTCCTTTTTGTTTGGCTCTCCAAACTGGTCCCTTGAAAGAAGGCCTGGTCTTTTCATCTCACCACAAAGAACATTGGGACCCCTTTATCCACCCCATAAATATCCCCTTGGCTCCATCCCTGCCTCTTGTGTGCTAAGCAGAGACTGTTTTCTCCATCTCTGCACCAAAACCGAACCCCTTGTGTGGACCCTGTATCTCTCCTGCCTCCATCTGTCCTTTCTTTCATCCCTTTGCAACCATCTCTCGTTCTTTTTCTCTCTCTCATCCACTCTCTTGTCAGGAGCAGAGCCTATGAATGTACTCCTCTTTCTTATCTTTCGTATCCTCCTACAAAAAATAATGTAACCATTCCTTTGTAGGATTCAAGAGCTAGGTGCAAACCCTTTCTGGTTCGGTCCCTTAAGATTTCGGCGATTCAGTGCATGTCTTCGTCACCATTCCTCCCACAAACCGTCCTAAATCTGGCTCAACCCAACTCCTATCAAATGCACCATTTTATTTCTCCCAAGGAGGATAAAATGTATATCCTGCCTCCATCCCATCCTCCAGCCCTTCGACGCGAAAGCTTTCCATAGTCTGTATCTATGCTGCCTGTTCTGTCAAAATGGAGTCGGTTGGAATAAATGTACGATTTCGCGGAACGAGGAGGGGGGGGGGTGAAGGGTGGAAAATCCCCCCCCCTCTCCCCACATATAGACTATGGAAAAGCAGTCTACCCCGCCTTCCCATCTGTCTAAGGAAATGGAGACGGGAAGGATGTGAAAGGCTGAACGTGAAAAAGGGGACGCCAGATCGGCCGGGATGTTGAAAAGGGCAGTTGTGCAGATCCAGGGATTAGTGGGAGATGGTGGATAGTGGGCTGAATGCAAATACTCAGGGCTTGGAAGCATTTCCGAGCTTTAGATATGCATATGTATATATGTATATGTATGAAAAATTCAGATTGGTGCTTCCTTGCATTTGAATTCCAATTGATACTGAGATAGGCGTTTATAATGTGCCACGTTCTATCTCTCTTGTGCCAGATTTTGGTTCCTTCGTTGCCTTTGAAAACATAGCAATTGCTGCCCATTGCCATCCCCTTCTCTGTCCCTGTCCAGTTCTCATTATCTTTATGATCATATTATACTTATCGGATGTCTTTCGGTTTCATGGCTTGGAATGATGAGAGAATAGATGGACACACATGAGCGGTTCCTCTCTCTGTCCCTCATGCACATACACTCACCCTCCAGATGTCATTAACATTTGGGGATGCTCAGCATTGGAGAAGCCATAAATGTTGCATCCGAAAGAGCATCCATTTGGGGGGGGGGGTCTCCCCTATTTATGAGGAAAATGGGGTTTTATCCAAAGTGTGTCTGCGGTTGTATAGTTTGAGGAAAGCAGGGCGGGAGCGAAGCAGAAGAGAGAGAGAGAGAGAAAGAGAGAGAGAGAGATCTAGAAATATGCTAAGCATGTCTTCTTAGGAGACTGGCTGCGTTGGGAAGGAGATGGCAGGAAGATCTGGTGGGTGTGGATAGACTATGCATGTATATGTGTCTGTATGTATGTACGGTATGTATAGAGGTACGGAAATCTCCTGCCTGCCTTTGCCTCTTATGATGGTTCGATTATCCCCCTTCATGTGTCCCCGGCTTGTTTTCCTTCGCCAGCGGTGACAGGTTGGGGTTGAGGAGGATTGGCCCTTTTTTTGGGCTGCTTCCAGTGATGGATTTGGGGGAGGGAGAAGAAGGGGGAAGAAGCATTGATGGTGCTGCGGGAGGGAAAAGAAAGGGGGGGGACGTGGGAGAAGGAGTGTGACGGAGATGGAGGGGACGCCTTAGTGGTACCTGGTGCGCGTCGCCCCAAAAGGAGGCACCAATGGCCGGGAGGACACACCATGCAGGCCCCACGGCAGGTTAGTGCTTGGGGGGGGGGGGGTCCCAGTCTCTCCTTGTGCATATGGGTGTATATATATATATACACGTCTGTGTGTTTCTGCCATATATACGTATGTGTGCATCTGCCGTAGTCGGTCTGCCTTTGTGTCATATCTCGGGTGAAGGTCAAACGGGGTGGGACCGGCGAAAGGGAGGGCGACGGCTGGGAGGCAAGGGAGGCCACATCTCCAACGTGGCGTCTGTGTGATCCGATGTGACGGCGAAGGAAAGGGGCAGATTGTTGTGCCTCTTGGGGACTTCCACCGAGACCAGGACGTCCCCTTTGGGCTCCAGGCCTTTCCCGGCCGGCCGTGGGAAGAGCCGACGTCACCCGACAGCAGGAGCCTTGGCCGGAGGAGCATAAAGCCCCCCGCTGTCTCCTCCGCGACTGTCGGCTTTTGTGGGATCCCCATCATCGTGGAGTGGTCAGTGCCAGGGTGGCCATTGTCAGGGTTGTGTTGCAGAGGATGCACACAAACACATCCTTCTCCATTCCCCAGCCTTGGCATAGGCAGCCCCAAAGTCAAGGTTGAAAGGCTCAGGTCCAGCTCCCGACCTCCCTTCGGTGACCTTGGCGCAGCCATTGCCGTTCTCCTTTCCCCCAAAAGCGCTCCTCTGGCTTTACTTTTGCAACGGCCTCTCTCCTGCTTAGGAGTGCCTCTTTTCCCCCAAAATGGCTGCAAAAGCGGCTCTTTTGCTAGGCTCTCCTTTCGACGGGTGGGGGCGAAAGCAGGCCCATCGTAGGCCATTTGCAAGCACCGAAAATGAGGGTTTGTGCTCCATGGGATGGATGAGGAATGAGGCACAAGTGGGAAGGAAGTAAAACCTCATGCAGGTTTATGGCTACAAGGGAAACCTTGCAACAAAGCATCACAAGAGAGGAAGAGAAGAAGGAAGGAAGGAAAGAAAGGGAGGGAGGGAAAGGAAAGGAAAGGAGGGAGCCAGGTGAGTTACACACCTGTCTGAGTCAGGAAACAGATTGAGCCTGGATCCATGCTGCCATATAATCCAATTTCTGTATCCAGATTATCTGCCTTGATCTGGATTATATAGCAGTATAGACTCATATAATCCTGTTCAAAGCAGATAATGTGGATTATCTGATTTGATCGTCAGTGTAGAAGGGCCCCGAGTCTACACGGCCATATAATCCAGTTCTAAGCACAGAAACATGATTCAGAAACTGGATTATATGGCAGTGTATGTAGGGCCTGAGACATCTAATACAAATGTTGCTCTTTCGTCCTCTTTCTTCATCCTCCTTCCCCATCTTAAGCAGCATCAGAAGATGTTCAAGATAGAAAAAGGCTATTGATACTGTTTGCAGCAGTTTGCTTTTGCACGAGCCTCCTGGGAAGGCACGATTCCTCCACATCTTATGCCTTCCCCACTTAAGAGTTTATTGGGTTCAAGCTACTTTAGCACTTTTAGCCCTGTTTGCAGCAATTGAAGTAAGCTGAGAGCAAAGGAGGGAAGAGGGGAGAAAAACTGGGACATTTTATAAATCGCAGGAATAAATGGGATGGCAGAGGATGCATTGGAACTATCTCAGGCAAATCTTGGCAGAGAGCATATAAAAGGCATAAGGCCTTAGAGAAAAGATAGTTCCTGGCATCAGGGAAGCACCTCAGATGATCAGATCCCAAATAAAATGGGCAATCTAGCAAGTCCATGGGAATGACTCACTCTTTTGCACTGAAGTGCGATGCCATTTATTTGTTTGCTTGCAGGGAGAGGATTATGGCTTGTGGGTATTTGGACATACTCAGTATAGTGAGTTTCCAGTTCTGATACTGGCCAGGAGATGTGGAAAGAAACCTTAAGATAGTGGGAAGGTAATGACAAGCTTCCAAATATTTTGGGATATTTCTTATTTTACTTGCATTGCATATTAGAATTGTCCTAAAGGGGGAAAAGGCATGGGACCCATTCACATCACACTAATATAGTGCTATTATTCCACTTTTAATGCCAGGGTTACATTTCTGGGCTTTGTTTGGTTTTGAAGCAATGGACCACTTTGCTTGAAATCTCTAACCGCATTTTCCAGGATTCTATAAGATGAAATAGTAGCACTTAGGCTGGAATAATAGTCCTGCCATTGTGTAGTGTGAGGTGGCCCATAGATGTGTTGGGTACAATGCAGAGCTTGGGAAAATTAGGGATTTGGAGCACACTATATCCCCAAATGTATTCCAAGCTACATCCTAATTGATTGCACAACCCCCCCCCCCCCCCCAATATTTTTGCTACCAAATATCCTAAACACCTTCTATGACACTTTTTGGCATCCCAAAATATTCCTGGAGATGACATGGGATCCATAGACTTTGCAGAAATAGGCCAGGTATGTCCAACCTTGGAATAGTGGGTCAAAGCTCTGAGCTGCTGAACTTGCTGACCGAAAGGTCTCAGGTTCGAATCCGGGGAGCAGCGTGAGCTCCCACTGTTAACCCCAGCTTCTGCCAACCTAGCAAAAGCACTGAGCTTCTGAACTTGCTGACCGAAAGGTAGCAGGTCCGAATCCAGGGAGCGACGTGAGCTCCCACTGTTAACCCCAGTTTCTGCCAACCTAGCAAAAGCGCTGAGCTGCTGAACTTGCTGACCGAAAGGTCGCAGGTTCGAATCCGGGGAGCAGTGTGAGCTCCCGCTGTTAGCCCCAGTTTCTGCCAACCTAGCAGTTCGAAAACATTGCAAATGTGAGTAGATCAATAGGTACCACTCCGGCGGGTAGGTAATGGCGCTCCATGCAGTCATGCCAGCCACATGACCTTGGAGGTGTCTATGGACAACACCGGCTCTTCGGCTTAGAAATGGAGATGAGCACCAACCCCCAGAGTTGGATACGACTGGACTTAATGTCAGGGGAAAACTTTACCTTTAACTATGCCCAGCCTATGCTAAAAAATAAAATAAAAAGCCAAAGGGTATGTTTGTAGTCTTCCAGTGATTGCATGATAATGCCCATCATCCCTGGTCAGAAAGTCTTTTCTCCCCAAGACTGTCAAGACAGATAAGTAATCGAAATCCAATGTTTTCCTACAGAAAGATGGGTTCTGAGACTTAATTTTGACGCCTGTCTCTTCCCTTTCAAGCCTTCCAGCCTTTTAGAAAGTATGGTGATGACAGGAAAAAGTAATCAAAACAGAAAGTAGAGGCAAACTAGGAGCAGCTGCAGCAGTTTGCTTTTGCCCAAACCTACTGGGGGATGTATTTCTACACTGTAGAATTAATACAGTATGACACCACTTTAATTGCATTGCTCAATGCTATGGAATCACAGAAGCGGTAGTTTGACAAGGCCTATAGCTTTCTCTAGGAGCTCCCGGTGGCACAGTGCGTTAAAGCGCTGAGCTGCTGAGCTGCAGAGCTTGTTGACCAAAAGGTCACAGGTTCGATTCCGGGGAGCGGCGTAAGCTTCCGCTGTCAACCCCAGCTTCTGCCAACCTAGCAGTTCGAAAACATGTAAATGTGAGTAGAGCAATAGGTACCACTCCAGTGGGAAGGTAACAGTGCTCCATGCAGTCATGCCGGCCACATGACCTTGGAGGTGTCTACGGACAACGCCGGCTCTTTGGCTTAGAAATGGAGATGACCACCACACCCTGGAGTCGGGAACAACCAGGGGCGGCTCAACCCATTACGCAAAGTAAGCATTTGCAGTATAGTTCATTTTGCCCAGGGGCGCTCTTGAGGCACTCTTGGGGGAAAATAGACCTTGGCATATAAGTTGTAGTTACTGGGATGTATAGTTCACCTAAAATCAAAGAGCATTCTGAACTCCACCAATGATGGAATTGAACCAAATATGGCACACAGAATTCCCATGATGAACAGAAAATATACATATCAATGATTGATTGGAGGGGGGGCACCAAAATACTGTTTGCTTACCATTGAAAATTACCTAGGGCTGCCTCTGGGCACAACTGGACTTAATGTCAGAGGGAAACCTATAGCTTTCTCTGCCACAGAGTGCTGGTGCCTCACCAAACTACAAATCCCAGGACTCCATAGCATTGAGCCACAGCTGTTCAACATTGCCAAGCTGTGTTATTTCTACAGTGTATACACACCGAGAAAGGGTATTCCCCTTCCTATATACAGTTAATTGAATCCAAATGACTTTTTGCAGCAATCAAAGTAAGCTGAGGACAAAGATGGGGCAGTGGGAGGAAACTGGGATGTTTTAAAAGCAGCTGGGAAAATGGGACGGCAGAGGATTAATGGGGCAATTTGGGGCATTCAGAGGGTGCATATTGAGCATTTTGATCATGTCGATGGATGGAAATGGGGCAGCAGAAGGGGCCAAAGGGTTATAATTCTTGATCTCGGGATTTGGCATTTCGGAGCAGAGCTTTTGCAGCTGTTTACAGCTGTTCTGTCTGGGGGAAAGGGAGGAGAAGCGGGGGGAGAGGCAGCCTGATAATCCAGCCTCAGCTTAGACATAACAGGTCTTGTTCCAAACTGTCCCGCATACATCCCTTCACACGCACGCAGCCGGCGACGTGAGCGGCATCACCCTGTTCCCGCAGCTGGTCATCGGGTCCGGTCGGGGGCCTGGCGAAGACGAGGGCCTGAACCTGACCTACTTTTGCGCATTGGAGAAGGAGAGGGGCGGAGAGGAGCTGGAGGGAGACCTGACAAAACCAGACAAGGGTTGCATGCGCCGGCGCCTATGCACCTGCCTTTCCCACCCCATCTGCTCACTGTATGCATCGTAGAGTCAGTGTGGTAGACCCAGGCCCCATCTATACTGCATTATATGGGTCTGTGCTGGTTCGAAAGTATAGACCCGTCTTTAGGCCCCATCTACACTGGCCATTTCATACTGCAGTGGTCAGACAATGAACTCCCACAAATGCAAAAGGGAGCCCTTCATGCGCACTGGTGCTCTATGGGTTTGTGGAATCGCCATCAATCTGGATTCTTATGTCATTGCCTGCAAAATGAAACCACTGCCTTCAATACAAGTATGAAACTGCATTAAATAGTCAGTGTGGATGGAGCCTGAGCTCTGTTCTCCTCTGCCTTGTGTGCAGTCTTCAAACTGTGTCATTGTCTGCACGACAAAACCACTTTCTTCGATCCTGGTATGAAACCGCATTAAATAATGGTCAGTAAAGATGAGCCTTAGCTCTGATCTCTTCCCACTTATGCCTATTGTCCATTTAAAAGGGCCTGAACAGGTTAAGTCTATTGGTTAGAATACAACCATCATGTTGGAAGGGATCCCAAAGGCCATCTAGTCCAACCCTTGCCAATGCAGGAATATGCATCTAAAGCACTTTGAAAGATGGTGATCTGAATTCTGCCCACTGTCTAGAGCAGTGTTTCTCAACCTGGGGGTCAGGACACCTGAGGGGGTCGCGAGGGGCTGTCAGAGGGGTCACCAAAAATGATCAGAATATACAATATTTTCTGTTGGTCATGGGGGTTCTGTGTGGGAAGTTTGGCCCAATTCTATCATTGGTGGGGTTCAGAATGCTCTTCGATTGTAGGTGAACTATAAATCCCAGCAACTACAACTTCCAAATGTCAAGATCTATTTTCCCCAAACTCCACCAGTGTTCACATTTGGGCATATTGAGTGTTCGTGCCAAGTTTGGTCCACATCAATCATTGTTTGAGCCCACAGTATTCTTGTAGAGTTTGGTCCAGATCCATCATTGTTTTAGTCCACAGTGATCTCTGGATGTAGATGAACTACAACTCCAAAACCAAAGGACACTGCCCACTAACCCTTTCCAGTATTTTCTGTTGGTCATGGCAGTTCTGTGTGCCAAGTTTGGTCCAATTCCATCGTTGGTGGAGTTCAGAATGCTCTTCAATTGTAGGAGAACTATAAATCCCAGCAACTACAACTCCAAAATGTCAAGGTCTATTTTTCCCAAACTCCACCAGAGTCCACATTTGGACATATTGAGTGTTCGTGCCAAGTTTGGTCCAGATCGATCATTGTTTGAGCCCACAGCACTCTCTGGATTTAGGTGAACTACAACTCCCAAACTCAAGGTCAATGCCCACCAAACCGTTCTAGCATTTTCTGTTGGTCATGGGAGTTCTGTGTGGCCAGGTCTGATTTGGTGGAGTTCAGAATTCTCTTTTATTGTAGGTGAACTATAAATCCCAGCAACTACAACTCCCAAATGACAACATAAATCTCCCCCAACCTCACCAGTATTCAAACGTATTGGTTATTTGTGCCAAATTTGCTCCAGTGAATGAAAATCCATCCTGCATATCAGATAGTTACATGAGGATTCATAACAGTAGCGAAATTAAAGATATGTAATGTTATGGTTGGGGGTCACCACAACATATTAAGGGGTCATGGCATTAGGTAGGTTGAGAACCACTGGTCTAGAGCAGTCCATTTCACCCTTGAACAGCTCTTATGATCCAGAAGTTCTTCCAAATCTAATTTATAGGGTTTTCTTAGGCCAGAGATGGTTTGGACAGTTCCTTCCTCTAAAATAGACCTGATATTCACTGGTGATCAGGACTGACTTTGCTTGGCTTCGAAACACAGATGAGATTTGGTACCTTTAGGTATTTAGGCCTCTATATTAACAATACAGCACTATTTAGGACTAAAATGATCAAGGGTCTGAAGACCAAGCCCTATGAGGAGCGGCTTAAGGAGCTGGGCATATTTAGCCTGAAGAAGAGAAGGCTGAGAGGTGATATGATAGCCATGGATCAATATGTGAGAGGAGGTCACAGGGAGGAGGAAGCAAGCTTGTTTTCTGCTTCCTTGGAGACGAGGACGCGGAACAATGTCTTCAACCTACAAGAAAGGAGATTCCATCTGAACATGGGGAAGAACTTCCTGACTGTGAGAGCCGTTCAGCAGTGGAACTCTCTGCCCCGGAGTGTGGTGGAGGCTCCTTCTTTGGAATCTTTGAAACAGAGGCTGGATGGCCATCTGTCAGGGGTGCTTTGAATGCAATATTCCTGCTTCTTGGCAGAATGGGGTTGGACTGGATGGCCCATGAGGTCTCTTCCAACTCTTTGATTCTATGATTCCCTGGTCAAAAATGAGGCTGGCCCTTCGAAGCAGACACTTCCCTGTGTTTATTTTGGATTTAATTAATATGGGGAAATAATAATAATTATAATAATTTTCAGGGTTTAAGGTCAGGCGTAGGCATTAATCTATATAAGGTAAAAGACAAAGGAATTGGAACGGCTGGACGACAAGATGGGTCAATGCTTTTTATTAAGAGACGCAAATGATCTATGTTTTAATATTCTTATTATGATTTTATATTATGTGTTAATATTTTCAAATGTTTTATGGTGTTTTTGGGTACTGAATCGTTGCCATTGTAAATCGCCCTGAGTCGCCTGAGGGCTGAGAAGAGCGGTATACAAATATAGTAAATAAATCTATATAAATATAAATAATAATGTAATGTTCGTTTGTGGGATTAACATAACTCAAAAACCACTGGACGAATTGACATCAAATTTGGACACAAGACACCTAACAATCCAATGTATGTCCTTGATTTTGTCATTTGGGAGTTGTAGTTGCTGGGATGTATAGTTCACCTACAATCTAAGAGCATTCTGAACGCCACCAACAATAGAATTGGGCCAAACTTGGCACATAGTTCTCCCATAACCAACAGAAAATACTGGAAGGGTTTGGTGGGCAGTGTCCTTTGGTTTTGGAGTTGTAGTTCACCTACATCCAGAGATCACTGTGGACTCAAACAATGATGGATCTGGAGCAAACTCTGCACGAAGACTCAATATGCCCAAATGTGAACACTGGTGGAGTTTGGGGAAAATAGAATCTTGACATTTGGGAGTTGTTGTTGCTGGGATTTGTAGTTCACATACAATTTTGAACTCCACCAACAATTGAATTGGGTCAAACCTCCCACACAGAACCCCCATGTGGGCCACAGCAACGTGTGGCAGGGGATGGCTAGTAATAAATAAATATAAATAAAAATGTAATGTTTGTTTGTGGGATTAGCAGAAATCAAAAACCACTGGGGAGATTGACACCAAATTTGGACACAACACACCTAACAACCCAAAGGATGTTCTTCATGCATATAAACACTCAAAAACACAGCAGAAGGGACTTTAAAGGCCCCCAAAATGATGAAAAGCTAAATGATAATACAGAAAAAAAGGGAAGAAAGAGGGAGGGAAGCGGAGAAAAGAAAGAAAGAAAGAAAGAAAGAAAGGAAAGAAAAGAAAGGGAGGGAGAGAGGGAAAGAAAGAAAGAAGGAAAGGGCGAAGGAAGCATGGAAGCAAAGAGAGAAGGAAGGAAAGAGGTAGAGAAGGAAGAAAGGAGATAAAGAGGGAGGGAAAGAAAAAGAGGGAAGGAAGGAAAGTTAGAGAAGGAAGGAAGGAGCGAAGGAAAGACGGAGTGAAGGAAGGGGGAAAGACGTAGAGAAAGTGGGAGGAAAGGAAAGAAGGAAAGAGAGAAGGAAGAAAAGAGAGAAAGTAGAGAAAGAAAAAGGGGGAGGAAGGAAAGAGATAGAGAAGGAAGAAGAGAAGGAAAGACAGGAAGAAAGGAAGGAAGGAAGGAAGGAAGGAAGGAAGGAAGGAAGGAAGGAAGGAAGGAAAGAGGGAGTGAAGGAAGGAGGGAAAGAAGGAGAGAAAGAGGCAAGATTGGCCACAGCAACGCGTGGCGGGTACAGCTAGTAAATATAAATAAAAATTTAATGTTCATTTGTGGGATTAACATAACTCAAAAACCACTGGACGAATTGACACCAAATTTGGACACAAGACATGTATCAGGCCAACAAGTGACCGTCACTCATAAAAACACTGGAAAAAAACAGCAGAAGAGACTTAAAAATC
Source organism: Anolis sagrei (assembly GCF_037176765.1). NCBI lineage: Eukaryota > Metazoa > Chordata > Lepidosauria > Squamata > Anolidae > Anolis > Anolis sagrei. The sequence goes on along the minus strand of NC_090035.1, from coordinate 76,082,149 downwards.
CAAAAAATAAAATATATATTACAACGCATGCGCAAAACCACACATATATACACACAAAACACATCAATGCATGGCAGGGGACAGCATACAATTCGTCCTCCGTGGAGTCCGTATCCACAAATTCAACCATCGAAGTCTTGCAAATACAAAAATAAAAGAATACAAACTATTTTTAAAAATTAAAATTCTAAAATGCAAACCTTGATTTTGCCATTTTGTATAAAGGATACCATATTTATTATGCCACTGTATATATAATGGGACATATATGGATTTCGGTATCCACAGGAGGTCCAGGACCCAAACCCAGTGGATACTGAGGTCCTACTGTAATTGAGAGCGAATGGCGTAAATAGAGTATGCCATTAAGATGGCCCTGAGCCAGTCTGGCAGGGAACTGAAAATCTGTGTCCTGATCTACTTGGGACAATGTGTTTTCAGGCTCCAAAAGGGATAGAAATGATCAGCATTTCAGGCACATGATTGGATGGCGGGAATCAAGGATCCTGAGTGGCTGATCCTAAATCGAGGGACCGTAGCATTGCACTTTCTGCTAGTTATATTCCATGTTTTCTCTAAAAAAACCCTAAAAGGTACTGGATCCCATCTGATTTTGGGATCTAAGCAGGGTTGATCCTGGTTAGTGCTTGGATGGGAGATCACCAATGAATAATGCCAAGTGCTGCTGGAGATAATTTCAAAGGAAGGAGGTGGCAAAACCATTTCAGTGGATTCCTTGCCTAAGAAAACCTTAAGAAATTGATGGGAGACCACCATAAGTTGACCAACAACCTGAAGCTACTTATACTGTAGTATAATAAATAAACAAACAGACAAACAATGTTATTTATTATCTGCCTCTCCTGATGGCTCGAGGCAACCTGGAGCTACTTTTACTGTAGAATAATAATAATAATAACAACAACAACAACAACAATTATTATTATTATTATTATTATTATTATTATTATTATTATTATTATTTATCTGTTTCTTCCGATGGCTCGAGGCAACCTGAAGCTACTTATATTATAGAATAATAATCATAATGATAATGATAATGATAATAATAATTTATCTGTTTCTCCCGATGGCTCGAGGCAACCTGGAGCTACTTTTACTGTAGAATAATAATAATAATTATTATTATAATAATTATTATTTATCTGTTTCTCCCGATGGCTTGAGGCAACCTGAAGCTACTTATACTGTTGAATAATAATAATAATGATGATGATAATGATAATGATAATGATAATAATAATAATGGTTTTCCCCTGACATTAAGTCCAGTCGTGTCCAACTCTGGGGGTTGGTGCTCATCTACATTTCTAAGCCTAAGAGCCGGCGTTGTCCGTAGACACCTCCAAGGTCATGTAGTCAGCATGACTGCATAGAGCGCTGTTACCTTCCCACTGGAGAGGTACCTATTGATCTACTCACATTTGCATGTTTCAAACTGCTATGTTGGCAATAATAATAATAATAATAATAATAATAGATATTTACTATGTGCCTCTTCTGATGGCTTGAGGTAACCTGAAGCTACTTATACTGTGTAGTATAATAATAATAGTAACAACAACAAAACAATAACAGATATTTATTATGTGCCTCTCCTGATGGCTCAGTGAAACCTGAGGCTACTTATAGTGTAGTATAATAATAATAGTAATATTATAATAATAAAATATATTTATTATCTGCCTCGCATGATGACTCAGTGCAACCTGAAGCTACTTATACTGTAGTATAATAATAATAATAGTAACAACAGCAATAATAAATATTTACTATCTGCCTCTCCTGATGGCTCAGTGTAACCTGAAGCTACTTATACTGTAGTATAATAATAATAGTAACAACAACAATAATAAATATTTACTATCTGCCTCTCCTGATGGCTCAATGCAACCTGAAGTTACTTATACTGTAGTATAATAATAATAGTAATAATAATAAGATATATTTATTATCTGCTCGCATGATGGCTTGAGGCAATCTGAAGCTACTTATATTGTAGTATAATTATAATAGTAATAGTAATAATAATAAGATATATTTATTATCTGCCTCACATGATGACTTGAGGCAACCTGAATCTATTTATACTGTAGTATAATAATAATAATAATAATAATAATAACAACAATAATAGATATTGATTATCTGCCTCGCGTGATGGCTTGAGGCAACCTGAAGCTACATAATAATAATAATAATAATAATAATAATAATAATAATAATAATAAATATTTATTATCTGCCTCCCTTGATGGCTCAAAGTAACCTAAGCTACTTATACCGTAGTATAATAAAAACAATAAAAATAAATAATTATTTATTATCTGTCTCTCCTGTTTGCTGAAGTCAACCCGAAGCTTATACTGCAGAATAATAATAATAATAATAATAATAATAATAATAATAATTCATCTGCCTCTCCTGATGGCTCGAGGCAACCTGAAGCTACATATACTGTTGTATAATAATAATAACAACAACAACTATTTTTTACCTGTCTCTTCTAATGGCTCTAGGTGGGGTACAACAGTACAACAGAAAGTATAAGACAAGAAATGCTGCAGCAGTTTGCTTTTGCATGAGTCAACTGGGAGGGAAAGATTCGGCTTCCTCCTCTCCTCTATGGACTCATTCCAAACCGCTTGTTTTGCAGCAATTAAATGACGCAATGGACAAAGGGGGAAAGTGGGAAGAGAAACCAGGACAATGTAAAAACACCTGGGATAATGGGATGGCAAAGAGTTAATTGGGACTGTCCCTGGCAAATCTGGATGGGTAGATGCTTAGCATTGCAAGCCCTATTTTAGAAATATATATGTAGCATAGGTATATGAAGAAGAACCACTAAACTTAAGCGACCATATGAGGAAAACCAGCTGATCACTTTGTGTGTCTGTCAATAATAATAATAACAATAATAACAATAATAATAATAATAATGCTCTCCAGAAGTGTTGGGTTGTTGCTTTGAAATTGGGACTTGAGCATCCTTTATTAATAAATATTCACCGAAGAAGAAGAACAAGAAGAAGGTGAAGCAAGAGGGATTATTTTTAGAACTCAAGGTTAACCAATCAAGTTGATTAGGAGGGAGAAAAAAAATCCAATATTTATTAACACTGCTTTATGATTAAAATGGAATTTACAAGGTGTGAGGATTGCCAGCGGGTGCGAGGGCTCGCTAAAAGGATTAAACAAATCTGTAGGAACGACAGGGTCTACTGTGTCTTCCGCAATACTATGAATGGAAAGGAGACAGGGAAAGTGAATGGGGCGAAGGCCTTTCCCAAGGCAAGAGGGATGGGAAAAGAAGGGGCAGCATATTGCTTGATCAGCTTGGAATCCATCGCAGCCGCCTAATGACTTAACTGGTTTAATCCAACCAAGAGGGAATTCTTTTAAGTGGATTTGGACAGAAGATCTGCAGCTTAGGGACATTATGGCCACGCATTAGGACCAAGTCGAAGGCGATGCACCAACAAAACCCTCTCGACAGATGGTCATCGAGTTTCTGTTGAATCATAGACTCCTAGAGTTGGAGGAGACCCTCCCAAAGGCCATCTAGTCCACCCCTTCTTGACTCAATCTGATATCCCGTTAGATACATGTGTCCATCTCGACAGATGGTCATCCAGTTTCTGTTGAATCATAGAATCCTAGAGTTGGAGGATACCCTCCCAAAGGCCATCTAGTCAACCCTTTCTTGCCTTCTTGACCACAATCTGATATCCCATTATATATATGTGTGCCTCTCGACAGATGGTCATCCAGTTTCTGTTGAATCATAGAGTTCTAGAGTTGGAGGAGACCCTCCCTAAGGCCATCTAGTCCACCCCTTCTTGCCTTCTTGACCATAATCTGATGTCCTGTTAGATACATGTCCATCTTGACAGATTGTCACCCACTTTCTGTTGAATCATAGAATCCTAGAGTAGGAGACCCCCAAAGGCCATCTAGTCCACCCCTTCTTGCCTTCTTGACCGCAATCTGATATCCCGTTAGATACACGTGTCTCTCTCGACAGATGGACATTCACTTTCTGTTGAATCATAGAATCCTAGAGTTGGAGAAGACCCTCCCAAAGCCATCTAGTCAACCCCTTCTTGCCTTCTTGACCTCAATCTGATGTCCTGTTAGATACATGTCCGTCTAGACAGATTGTCACCCACTTTCTGTTGAATCATAGAATCCTAGAGTAGGAGACCCCCAAAGGCCATCTAGTCCACCCCTTCTTGCCTTCTTGACCGCAATCTGATGTCCTCTTAGATACATGTCCGTCTTGACAGATAGTCATCCAGTTTCTGTTGAATCATAGAATCCTAGAGTTGGAGGAGACCCCCAAAGACCATCTAGTCAACCCTTTCTTGCCTTCTTGACCACAACCTGATGTCCCGTTAGATACATGTGTCCCTCTCGACAGATGGTCATCCAGTTTCTGTTGAAACAAAGAATCCTAGAGTTGGAGGAGACCTGCCAAAAGGCCAACTAGTCCATCCTTTCTTGTCTTTTTGATCGCAATCTGATGTCCTGTTAGATACATGTCCGTCTTGACAGATGGTCATCCAGTTTCTATTGAATCATAGAATCCTAACTTGGAGACCCTCCCAAAGGCCAACTAGTCCACCCCTTCTTGCCTTTTTGATTGCAATCTGATATCTCATTAGATATACGTGTCCCTCTCAACAGATGGTCATCCAGTTTCTGCTGAATCATAGAATCCTAGAGTAGGAGGAGACTCCCAAAGGCCATCTAGTCCACCTCTTCTTGCCTTCTTGACCGCAATCTGATGTCCCATTAGATACATGTGTCTGTCTTGACAGTTGGTCATCCTGTTTCTATTGAATCATAGAATCCTACAGTTGGAGGAGACCCCCAAAAGCCATCTAGTCCACCTCTTCTTGCCTTCTTGATCGCAATCTGATGTCCCATTAGATACATGTGTCCTTCTCGACAGATGGTCATCCAGTTTCTGTTGAATCATAGAATCCTAGAGTAGTAGACCCCCAAAGACCATCTAGTCCACCTCTTCTTGCCTTCTTGACCGCAATCTGATGTCCTTGAGTAGGAGGAGACCCCCAAAGGCCATCTAGTCCACCCCTTCTTGCCATCTCGACCACAACCTAATGTCCTGTTAGATACATGTGTCCCTCTCGACAGATGGTCATTCAGTTTCTGTTGAATCATAGAATCCTAGAGTTGGAGGAGACCCTCCCAAAGGCCATCTAGTCCACGTCTTTTTGCCTTCTTGACCGCAATCTGATGTCCTGGAGTAGGAGGAGACCCTCAAAGGCCATCTAGTCCACCCCTTCTTGCCTTCTTGACCACAATCTGATATCCTGTTAGATACATGTGTCCCTCTTGACAGATGGTCATCCAGTTTCTGTTGAATCATAGAATCCTAGAGTTGGAGGAGACCTCCCAAAGGCCATCTAGTCCACCTCTTCTTGCCTTCTTGACCGCAATCTGACATCCTTGACAGATGGCCATCCAGTTTCTATTGAATCACAGAATTCTAGAGTTGGAGGGGACCCTCCCTAAAGCCATCTAGTCCACCCCTTCTTGCCTTTTTGACTGCAATCTGATATCTCATTAGATACACGTGTCCCTCTCAACCTGTTAGCCTTGATGCCATATTAACTGGTAAAAAGCCCACAGTATATTCACATCAGCTACGGAAAGAAACTATGGCTGGATCTACATTGCCATATCATGTGGTTTGAAACTGCATTATATGGTCAGCCTATACCCATATGCAGCTAAAGCCATCCTTTAAGAGGTATAGTATGCCAAGCATATTGATGAATGATTCACTTAGCGCAGACATAAATATGGCTTTTATTATCATGTATTATTTATTAAACAACAGCATTAAATATGCTAAACTCAGAAGCTCACAGTGTTTACAGGCTTCATAATGTTTCTCGGTATCAGAGTCAGCACAGTTAGTTTTTCGAACTGATACTCCCAAAATCCTATATAGACTATATGGCTAAGGTTGCCTGGAGGATTTTGCGAGTTCAAAAGAATGACTTTTACAAATGATACATATAATGTGTATATATATATATATATATATATATATATATATATATACACACACACACACATACACATATACATATACATATATATATATATATATATTGAATGCTTTTTGCATCCATTTCTTGCTCCTGCTGATTTATCTGAGTGCAAATTACATCAATTTTGGGTTGCTGTGAGTTTTCCAGGCAATCTGGCCATGTTCCAGAAGCATTCTCTCCTGACGTTTCACCCACATCTATGGCAGGCATCCTCAGACGTTGTGAGGTCTGTTGGAAACTACACTAGTGAGGTTTATATATCTGTGGAATATCCAGGGTGGGAGAAAGAACTCTTACCTGTTGGAGGTTGGTGTCAATGTTTCAATTGGTCACCTTGATTAGCATTTAATGGCCTTGTAGCTTCAAAGCCTGGCTGATTGCTCAAAGTGGCCAACACTAAAAACCATAACAATGTGTGAATTAAAACCTAATGCATATAAAAACATCAAAATAGAATTAAACCTAGAAATATTTTTTTAAAATATATTGTTAAAAGCATTAAAGAAATCTATTAAATTTCATAGGACACTGTGACTTTTGCAGAGGCTGAAGGAAGAAGCCAAGGGAGAAACTGGGTCATTTTAACTGCAGCTAGAAAAGTAGAGTGATAGAGGATTAATCCAATTAATAGCTGATGAGTTGGAAGGAATAAAGTGTGTAAGGTAGAATGGATGGGCATCTGTCAAGAGGGCTTTGATGGTGTCTTCCCACAGAGCAGTGGGTTGGACTAGATAGCCCTTGGGGTCCCTTCTGAGTTTAGGATTGTACGATTCAAATAGACTTTCATACATGCCTTAGTTTCTATGCCTTGCTATCCATCCATCTCTTAGGGTCCTTTTGATGTAGCAAAGCATAAGTAGGTCAGGTCTGTAGCAGCAACCCAGCCAGGGCCCAGATAAAAATAGGTGCTCTGTGTGTATGGATTATAATCATTGCATCTCTCAAACTGCATTATATGGTAGTGTAGATGGGGCCTGGTTCTCCAAACTCTCTTGCAGCTGATGGCTCTGGAGTCCAGGGTTCAATTCCTGACTCACCCATTGAAACTCACTGGGTGATCATGGGCAATTCCTGACTCACCCATTGAAACTCACTGGGTGACACACTCTCAGCCTCAAAAAACATCATAAGGTGGCTAGATGTTGTCTTGACTGTACACAATAACAAGAAGAAGTCCTCCCTTGCAAGATCTAAGCCCACCTTGGTCTTCTTGTTAGTCAGGTGTGGAGGAAGGAAGGAACGATGCCCTATCCATCCAAACAGCAGGATTACTTTTATTCTCTTGTATTCACACACCCTCCTATCCCTCATATCTTTTCCCCTACCCTTTCTCTTCCTTCTTGCCTTTTTTTGGTTCTTTCTCCCACACACTTTTTCTTTCCTTTCTTTCCTCCATTTCCCTTATATACCTTTCCCCCTCTTTTCTCTTTCTTCCTTTCTTCTACCTTTGCTTTCCCTCATATACCTACCCCTCTTATTCCTTCCTTTTTTCTACCTTTGCTTGCCCTCATATACCTTCTCCTCTTTCTTTCTTTCTTTCTTTCTTTCTTTCTCTCTCCCTTCCTTCCTTCCTTCATTCCTTCCTTCCTTCCTTCCTTCCTTCCTTCCTTCCTTTCTTTTACCTTTGCTTTCCTTCATATACCTTCTCCTCTTTCCTTCCTTCCTTCCTTCTTTATTTCTTCCTTCCTTCCTTCCTTCCTTCCTTCCTTCCTCTACCTTTGTTTTCCCTCATACACCTTCTCCTCTTCTTTCTTTTCTTTCTTTCTTTCTTTCTTTCTTCTACCTTTGCTTTCTCTCATACACCTTCTCCTCTCCTTTCTTTTCCTTCCTTCCTTCCTTCCTTCCTTCCTTCCTTCCTTCCTTCCTTCCTTCTACCTTTCCCCCCCATACACCTTCTCCTCTTCCTTCCTTCCTTCCTTCCTTCCTTCCTTCCTTCCTTCCTTCTACCTTTGCTTTCCCTCATACACCTTCTCCTCTTCTTTCTTTCTTTCTTTCTTCTACCTTTGCTTTCCCTCATATACCTTCTCCTCTTCTTTGCTTTTCTCCTTTCCTCCTTTCTTTCTTTCTTTCTTTCTTTCTTCTACCTTTGCTTTCCCTCATACACCTTCTCCTCTTCTTTCCTTTCACTCCTTTCTTTTCTTCTTTCTTCTACCTTTGTTTTCTTTCATACACCTTCTCTTCTTTTCTTTCTGTCTGTCTGTCTGTCTTTCTTTCTTTTACCTTTGCTTCCCCTCATACACCACCCCTCTTCTTTCTTTCTTCCCTTTCTTTTCCTTCCTTTCCCTCCCCATCTTTTTTCTCTCTCCTCTTCCTTCTTTTGCCTCTTCTTTCTTCCCTTCTTTCCTCTTCTCTTCTTTCTCTTCCTTTTCTTTCATCATTCCTTTCTCCCTTTCATTTCTCTTCTCTCCCTCCCTCCTTTTTCTTCCTTCCCTTATTCCTTCCTTCTCAATTCCCTTCTTTTCCTCTTCATTCCTTTCCTTCCACTCTCTTTTCTCCCTTCTCTAGCTCTGAGAGGGCCTACCACACAAGGTCTCCATGCCAACATGGCTGTCTTTATGGCTCTTTCCCAATGACGTCACAGAGGGCCACTCTACCTAGCAACATCCTTTGTAGTATGGAAAGATAGACGAATTGATGGATGGGTAGATAGATAGATAGATAGATAGATAAAGATTGATTGCCCTGTGATCAAGGGATGTACCGAATGTATGTCTATGTGAGCATGTACTGAGATGAAAGGGTTCCTCTCTTAAACTACATCCAAACGCTTGCCATTTTGGAGAACCCAAGGGAGTCGCTCAGGCTAACCGAATCAGTTCAGTCTAAAAATAAATTTTGAAGCAGAGCAATTCAGGCAGCCAGGTGAGCCGGCTCTTATCCTTTCCTCTGTAAAATGTGTGTGGTGTGTGCTTTTAGGGGGGAAAAACAGGGAAAGCTCTTATTCTGAGTAGTTGGGAGAAGGAGCAGCAGCAGCAGTGGCTTATGGCCGCACTTATTAAATTGCGGTGAGGCCGGGGCGGCTCTGGAGCAGCAACCTCAGGAGCAGAAACCCATCAAACTGCTGGAAATAACCCTGAATTCCCAATGCCCTTCTTCCTTTATGGCACCAAGCATGCGCAAAGAAGCACAGCAGCCTACATGCACAACAGGGCCAGGATGCAACCCTCCATTATGACTTCGAAGGGAAGTCCCTAGACCAGTGGTTCTCAACCTTCCTAATGCTACAACCCCTTAATGCAGTTCCTCATGTTGTAGTGATCCCCAAGCATAAAATTATTTTCGTTGCTACTTCATAACTGTAATTTTGCTACTGTTATGAATCGTCATGTAAATATCTGATATGCAGGAAGTATTTTCATTCACTGGACCAAATTTGGCACAAATACCCAATACGCCCCAATTTGAATACTGGTGGGGTTGGGGTGGGATTGATTTTGTCATTTGGGAGTTGTAGTTTCTGGGATTTATAGCTCACCTTCAATCAAAGAGCATTCTGAACTCCACCAGTGATGGAACTGAACCAAACTTGGCACACAGAACTCCCATGACCAAGAGAAAATACTGAAACTCCGTGACCTTGAGACTTGGAGTTGTAGTTCACCTACATCCAGACAGCACTGTGGACTCAAACAATGATGGATCTGGATGAAACTTGACACACAGTCCAAACATGAGCAGCTGTGAACACTAGTGAAGTTTGGATAAAATATACTTGACATTTGGGAGTTGTAGTTGCTGAGATTTATAGTTCACCTACAATCAAAGAGCATTCTAAATTCCACCGACAATGGAATTGAATCAAACTTGGCACATAGAACTCCCATGATGACCAATAGAAAATACTGAAACTCATTGACCTTGAGTCTTGGAGTTGTAGTTCACCTACAACCAGAAAGCACCGTGGACTCAAACATAGGCAAGTGTGAACACTGGTGGAGTTTGGGGAAAATAGACTTGACATTTGGGAGTTGTACTTGCTGGGATTTATAGTTCACCTACAATCAAAGAGCATTCTGAATTCCACCAACAATTGAATTGAATCAAACTTGGCACATAGAACTCCCACGACCAATAGAAAATACTGGAACTCATTGACCTTGAGTCTTGGAGTTGTAGTTCACCTACATCCAGACAGCACTGTTGACTCAAACAATGATGGATCTGGATCAAACTTGGCACCACAGTCCGAACATGACCAACTGTGAACACTAGTGGAGTTTGGGTAAAATAGACTTGACATTTGGGAGTTGTATTTGCTGGGATTTATAGTTCACCTACAATCAAAGAGCATTCTGAATTCCACCGACAATTGAATTGAATCAAACTTGGCACATAGAACTCCCTTGACCAATAGAAAATACTGGAACTCATTGACCTTGAGTCTTGGAGTTATAGTTCACCTAAATCCAGAGAGCACTGTGGACTCAAACATAGGCAACTGTGAACACTGGTGGAGTTTGGGGGAAATAGATTTGACGTTTGGGAGTTATAGTTGCTGGGATTTATAGTTCACCTACAATCAAAGAGCATTCTGAATTCCACCGACAATGGAATTGAATCAAACCTGGCACATAGAACTCCCATGACCAATAGAAAACACTGGAACTCATTGACCTTGAGTCTTGGAGTTGTAGTTCACCTATATCCAGAGAGCACTGTGGACTCAAACATAGGCAACTGTGAACACTGGTGGAGTTTGGGGAAAATAGACTTGACATTTGGGGGTTGTCATTGCTGGGATTTATAGTTCACCTACAATCAAAGAGCATACTGAACCCCACCAAGGATAGAATTGGGCCAAATCTCCCACACAGAATCCTCTTAACCAACGGAATGTGTTTTCTGATTATCAACTGTGTTTTCCAACTGTGTTTTCTGATTATCTTTGGTGACCCCTCAGATATCTCCTCGCGCCCCCCCCCCCCCCCCGGGGTCCCTACCCCAAGGTTGGGAAACACTGCCCTAGACCCAAAGCAGCATTTCTCAATCATCATCACATCATTATTATTATCATTAATTCCTCCAAATGTTTTGGACTCCAACTCCCAGATTCCCTGATAAAGGCAACTGTAGCTTCTGGGAGATGAAGTCCAAAAAACCCCCAGAGTTTAGACATCGCTGACCTAGAGATTCTTAGGAAAAATAATAATAGCATTTTTTAAAAATTCCACTTTTGCAGAGAAGGCCTTGTCCCCCTAATGTGGAAAGTATATGTTAATATATTGTAAACATTTATTATCTGTAACAAGAAAGAACAACAAATCAATACAAAAAAAGGAAACAAAAGGAACGACAAAAGCAAATTGGAATAAACAAACAAAAAGCCGTAGTCAACCGAGGGACACAAACATTGCTTTATACATGTAGCTTTCTCCAAGGATGATGACATGGTCTCCCTTTCATTGCATTGTTGTTGTTGTTGTGTGTTTCTTTCCAGTCATTTCTGGCTCTTTTTCTGGGGTTGAGAGTGCGAGACTTGCCCCCAAATGATGTAGTAGATTTTCCACAGCTTATTAAGAACCCCATCGTTTATTTGGAGTTCTAATAACATTAGGAAATCTGTAATTTGAGAAGGAAAATACTGTTTTACATGGATACTTTTCTGGATGTTGGGGTTTGGTGATCTACTTTGAAATAGCATAGCAATATGACTTATTTGTGGAAATCAGTATAGACCAGGCATGGACAAACCTTGGCCCTCCAGGTGTTTTGGACTTCAACTCCCACAATTCCTAACAGCCTACCAGCTGTTAGGAATTGTGGGAGTTGAAGTCCAAAACACCTGGAGGGCCAAAGTTTACCTGTGCCTGGTGTAGACTCATATAGTGCAGTTCAATATGGGTCTACAGCCGTGTTTCTCAACCTGGGGGTTGGGACCCCGGGGGGGGGGGGGGGGGTGACAAGGGGGTGTTAGAGGGGTTGCCAAAAACCATCAGAAAACATAGTATTTTCTATTGATCATGTGGGTTCTGTATGGGAAGTATGGCTCTTTGATTGTAGGTGAACTACAGCAACTCCCAGCAACTACAACTCCCAGATGTCAAGGTCTATTCCCCTCAAACTCCACCAGTGTTCATGTTTGGACATATTGAGTATTCGTGCCAAGTTTGGTCCAGATCCATCATTGTTTGAGTCCACAGTGCTCTCGGAATGTAGGTGAACTACAACTCCAAAACTCAAGGTCAATGCCCACCAAACCCTTCCAGTATTTTCTGTTAGTCATAGGAGTTCTGTGTGCCAAGTGTGGTTCAATTCCATCGTTGGTGAAGTTCAGAATGCTCTTTGATTGAAGGTGAACTATAAATCCCAGCAACTACAACTCCCAAATGTCAAGGTTTGGCCCAATTCTATTGCTGGTGGAGTTTAGATTGCTCTTCGATTGTAGCTGATCTATAAATCCCCACAACTACAGCTCTCAAATGTCAAGGTCAAGGTCTATTTTCCCCAAACTCCACCAGTGTTCACATTTGGGCATATTGAGTATTTGTGCCAAGTTTGGTTCAGATCCATCATTATTTGAGTCCACAGTGCTCTCTGGATGTAGGTAAATTACAACTCCAAAACTCAAGGTCAATGCCCACCAAACCCTTCCAGTTTTTTCTGTTGGTGTTAGGAGTTCTGTGTGGCAAGTTTGGTTCAATTCCATCATTGGTGGAGTTCAGAATGCTCTTTGATTGAAGGTGAACTATAAATCCCAGAAACTACAAGTCCCAAATGACAAAATCAACTCCACCAGTATCGGGAATTTGTGCCAAATATGGTCCAGTGAATGAAAGTACATCCTGCACATCAGATATTTACATGTCGATTCATAATAGTAGCAAAATTTCAGTTATGAAGTAGCAACAAAAGTAATGTTATGATTGGGAGTCAACACAACACGAGGAACTGTATTAAGAGGTTGTGGCATTAGGAAGGTTGAGAAACACTCGTCTACAGGTACTATAGAAAGCTGTTCCAAACTGCTTTATATGATGCAGTGTGATGCAGTGTAGACCCATATGATGCAGTTTGGATGCAATGTAGCTCCAGCCTTTGTCAAGCGTAACTTACATCTGCAGCCACAAAGACTAGAAATGTGTCATTGGTTTTTGTGGGTTATTTCGAGCTATATGGCCACGTTCTAGAGGCATTTTCTCCTGACGTTTCACCTGCATCTATGGCAAGCATCCTCAGAGGTAGCGAGGTCTGTTGGAGTTAGGAAAATGGGTTTATATATCTGTGGAATGACTGGGGTGGGGCAAAGAGCTCTTCTCTGCTGGAGCTAGGTGTGAATGTTTCAACTGACCACTTTCATTAGCATTTGAAGGCTTGGCTGAGCCTGGGGGAATCTTTTGTTGAGAGGTGTTAAGATGTGCCTGGTTGTTTCCTCTCTGCTGTTTTTCTGTTGTAATTTTAGAGTTTTTTAAATACTGGTAGCCAGATTTTGTTCCAGTATTAAAAAAAAACTCTAAAATTACAACAGCAAAACAGCAGAGAGGAAACAACCAGGCACATCTTAAAACCTCTCAATGAAAGATTCCCCCAGGCTCAGCCAGGCCTTCAAATGCTAATGAAGGTGGTCAGTTGAAACATTCACACCTAGCTCCAGCAGAGAAGAGCTCTTTGCCCCACCCCAATCATTCCACAGATATATAAACCCATTTTCCTAACTCCAACAGACCTCGCTACCTCTGAGGATGCTTGCCATAGATGCAGGCGAAACGTCAGGAGAGAATGCCTCTAGAACATGGCCATATAGCCCGAAAAAACCCACAAGAACCTGTTGATTCCAGCCATGAAAGCCTTCGACAATACAATGTGTCATTGGTTCTAAACTGGAATATTTAGGATCCTTATTTTCTCTGCTTCTATAATACACAGCTCTGAATGTTTCCTATTTGGAAAAATACAAAACTGTGATTGCAGATTGATTACTATGAATGTGAATAAGGTAAGGCTTTATACCTCCAGAAACCTGGTTTTCTGGAAATAACAAAAGAAATCCAGATTAAATCGATTAAGTGCATCAAGGAGACACAGGATTACAGTGTGGCCTGATTTTTATTAATGTCTGCAAAGACAAAAATAATTAAGTGTGTTGCCATTTCCCATTATGGAGGTAAAAGCTACATTTGCTGTATTCCAGTAGCATCTTCCTGCCTCTGTTGCTGTGCCAAGATTTGGTTTGCATTTTGCAGAAGCCATCACATTCTCTTTATGATCCGGTGCCTCTGGGAGCTGTTTTCGCCTTCCAGCTCTATGCAGCAGAACCTGGGAAGGCTGTGTGGGAGTGATCCATGGCTTTCATTTGGCCAAGGATTCGGATGACGAGATCTCTTTTCTGCCCTCTTCTTTTCCAGAGGACGGCGAATACTTCCTGAAGGTCCTGATCCCCAGCTATGCGGCCGGGTCCATCATCGGCAAAGGCGGCCAAACCATCGTCCAACTGCAGAAGGAAACTGGGGCCACCATTAAGCTCTCCAAATCCAAGGACTTCTACCCAGGTGAGAAAGAGTCAGCAAAAGGGTTTGGGGAAGTGATAAAGTGGGGAAATGTTTTCCCAAACTCTCGTGTTTCTGAGAGACCATCCAAAACTGGAAACAGAGGGTGCATCTGCACTGTAGAATTAATACAGCTTGACACCATTTGGACCACCAGGGCTCAATGTTATGGCATACTATGTTTTGTAATTTGGTAAGATACCAGCACTCTTTGATAAAGACTAAAAACCTCCCAGGATTCCATAGCTCTGCACCATAGAAGTTCAAGTGGTATCAAACTACATTAATTCTGGGTTGTTGTAGGACGCTCACTACCTCTGAGGATGCTTGCCATAGATGCAGGCGAAACGTCAGGAGAGAATGCCTCTAGACCATGGCCATATAGCCCGAAAAAACCTACAACAACCCAGTGATTCCGGCCATGAAAGCCTTCGACAATACATTAATTCTGCAATGTAGATGTACCCAGAGAAGGTGCTTCATACATATGATGGTTGGTATCCAAGTACATGAACCCTCGATGACACAGTGGGTCAAACCACTGAGTTGCTGAACTTGCTGACTGAAAGGTCGATAGTTCGAATCCGGGCAACGGGCTGAGCTCCTGCTGTTAGGCCCAGCTTCTGTCAACCTAGCAGTTCAAAAACATGCCAATGTGAGTAGATTAATAGGTACCACTTCAATGAAGGTAATGGTGCTCCATGCAGTCATGCCAGCCACATGACCTTGGAGGTGTCTACGAACAACGGCAGCTCTTTGGCTTAGAAATGGAGATGAGCACCAACCCCCAGCGTTGGACACGACTAGACTTTATGTCAAGGGGAAACCTTTACCTTTACCCATCAAAGTACATACACAACATCCTCTAAACAAATTTTACCCTGATATCTCACCTTAGTGTCAATGTAAGTCATTAACCAAGTACCCCTTATGGCGCAGCAGGTTAAACCACTGAGCTGCTGAACTTGCTGACCGAAAGATTGGCAATTTGAATCTGGGGAACAGGGTGAGCTCCTGTTGTTAGGCCCAGCTTCTGCCAACCTAGCAGTTTAAAAACATGCAAAATGTGAGTAGATCAGTAGGCCGCTTTGGTGGGAAGGTAATGGTGCTCCATGTAGTCATGCTCGCCACATGGTCTTGGAGGTATCTATGGACAACGCCGGCTCTTCGGCTTAGAAATAGAGATGATGAACACCACCCTCCAGAGTTGGACATGTCTAGACTTAATGTCAAAGAGAAACCTTTCCCTTTACTTTAAGTCATAAACAATTTAAAGGCACACAACAGCAATGAAACTAGCCTGTTTTTTCAGTTGTTTTGAAATGCCCCATTTCCCCCCTTTTACCCATATTACCCTTAGCTCATTTAAACTGCTGCAAGCTAAATTCAGTATGCAAAACTACATACAGTGCTGTATTTCTTTAGCTGCAAGACACTATTGTTTGTAAGAAGCACCCTAATTTCAGTCCTATTGACACCAACAAATATATACCTGCGATTCTAAGTTGCACCCCATTTTTAGAGATGTTGACAAAGCATGACTTAGAATTGTCTACTTCTTTAATATCTTTTGCCATCTTGAGCACACTCTGAAGTTAGTCATACATGTGTCATGGATTTCACTGTGAATGGTTGGAAGGTAGAAGAGGATCCTAAACAAGGGGATGGGAAACAGCAGTGTTCAAAGAAGTCACTTGCGGAACATGCTGCCTGGGAGTCCGGCAGAGTTTCCTCCTCCTCCTCATAGGATTTCATGGATTCCAGACCTTTCGCCATTATGGTGGACACGTTCTAGCTTGTGCATCTCCTTTTTGAATTGGACCTGGACACAGGGTTCTTCCAGGTGAGACCAAAGCAGAAGAGAGTGGTTCCCCTCAATCTAGACCAGTGGTTCCCAACCTTTGGGCCTCCAGAGGTTTTGGACTTCAACTCCCAGAAATCCCATCCAGGTTTCCAGCTGTTAGGAACTGTGGGAGCTGAAGTCCAAAATACCTAGAGGCCCAAAGGTTGGGAACCACTGATCTACACTATCCTATGGATGCAGTGTAGAATGGCATTGGCCTTTTTCGCTGCCGCATCACACTGTTGGCTCGTGTTCTTCTTGTGGTCTGTTACAACTCCCAAGATCCCTTTCACATGGACTGTTTTGCAGCCAAGTGTCTCCCATCCTATATCTCTATACTTCTATTGATATAGCCTAGAATTGCACTAGCCTTTTTTGCTGCCACATCACACTGTTGGCTCACATTCAGTTTGCAGTGCTACAACTCCTAGATCACTGTCACATGAACTGTTTTGCAACCAAGTGTCTCCCATCCTATATCACTATACTTATGTTGATGTAGCCTAGAATCACATTGGCCTTTTTTGCTGCCGCATCACACTGTTGGCTCGTGTTCTTCTTGTGGTCTGTTACAACTCCCAAAATCCCTTTCACATGGACGGTTTTCCAGTCAAGTGTCCCCCATCCTGTATCACTATACTTATGATGATGTAGCCTAGAATCACATTGGCCTTTTTCACTGCCACATCACACTGTTGGCTCATATTCAGTCTGCAGTCTATTGCAACTCCTAGATCACCGTCACATGAACTGTTTTCCAACCAAGTGTCTCCCATCCTATATCTCTATACTTCTATTCTAGAATTGCATTGACCTTTTTCGCTGCCGCATCACATTGTTGACTCACATTCAGTTTGCAGTGCTACAACTCCTAGATCACTGTCACATGAACTGTTTTGCAACCAAGTGTCTCCCATCCTATATCACTATACTTATGTTGATGTAGCCTAGAATCACATTGGCCTTTTTCGCTGCCGCATCACACTGTTGGCTTGTGTTCTTCTTGTGGTCTGTTACAACTCCCAAGATCCCTTTCACATGGACTGTTTTGCAGCCAAGTGTCTCCCATCCTATATCTCTATACTTCTATTGATATAGCCTAGAATTGCACTAGCCTTTTTTGCTGCCACATCACACTGTTGGCTCACATTCAGTTTGCAGTGCTACAACTCCTAGATCACTGTCACATGACAGTCACATGACATGTCACATGTTTTGCAGCCAAGTGTCTCTCATCCTATATCACTATACTTATGTTGATGTAGCCTAGAATCACATTGGCCTTTTTCGCTGCCGCATCACACTGTTGGCTTATGTTCTTCTTGTGGTCTGTTACAACTCCCAAAATCCCTTTCACATGGACGGTTTTCCAGCCAAGTGTCCCCCATCCTATATCACTATACTTATGATGATGTAGCCTAGAATCACATTGGCCTTTTTCACTGCCACATCACACTGTTGGCTCACATTCAGTCTGCAGTCTATTGCAACTCCTAGATCACCGTCACATGAACTGTTTTCCAACCAAGTGTCTCCCATGCTATATCTCTATAGTTCTATTGATGTAGCCTAGAATTGCATTGGCCTTTTTCGCTGACACATCACACTGTTGGCTCATGTTTTTCTTGTGGTCTGTTATGATTTCTAGATCCCTTTTCAAGCCAAGTGTCCTCCATTATATATTTTTGCAAGTTTGCCTGAGGCTAAGGTGGGCTTTAACAGTCGAGGAGGGATTTGAACCCGGGTCTCCAGAATGTAATCCAATGAGCAAAGCATCATCACACCTTGCCGGCTCTCTAGACAAAGGTGTTCAAGCTTAAACCATGACTTGGTGGCACATCCTGTGGCCATTGCAGCCTGGCGAAGGGAGGATGGGTCTCTCCAACACCGCCTTGCCCCTCTTCCCCCGTAATCCTGGCCGTGATTGAAGGGCAGACAAAGCCCCGATGGGACCGGCCCAGGCTAAGCCGCTTTCCCCATCCACATCCTGCGGTCTTGATTGCGGGATTATGGGCTGGGACAGCAAATCCCCCGCCGAGGATGCAAAATGATGGAGAGGGGGAGGGAGGAGAAGGAAAAAGAAGGAGAAATCGGCCTGAATTGTGTTGCTGTGGCAACTGGGGAGCAGGTGCCTTGTTTGTTTGTGGCTTCCGGGAAGGGACCCCCCCTTCTCTCCCTCCCTGTGCTTGGCTCCCCCTTCTCCTCCTCCAAGGGAAAGGAAACCCTTTGTATTTATGGTGGGGTTTGGTGGTCTGATGGAAATGCCTTTCGAATGGAGCCGTCTTTCTATTGATGGAGGGGTTATTGGTTGAGGCACCTAGACAAACACATCCTTGTGTCCTCTATGAATTAAGATACCCTGATCCAATTGGATGACAATATGTGTGTACAGTATATCTGTGTGAGCATTAGAGAGAGCTTTATAGACGTTAGCATCACCATAGTGAAAACTGGAGAGGGATCCTATCATCTTAATGTAAAAGGAATGAACCAGATACTTCTGATTTAGGAAGACAGAAGGGTCAGCCCTGGTTAGTATTTGGATGAGAGGCTCCCATTTAACAATAGACCCTGTTGACTGTATTTTAGAGCAGTGGTTCTCAACCTTTGGGTCCCCAGATATTTTGGCCTTCAACTTCCAGAAATCCTAACAGCTGGTAAACTGAAAGGGACTAGCAAACTCTCTTTTGAGGCCCCTTCTATATTGCCATATAAAATCCAGATTATCTGTGTTGAACTGGATTATCTGGCAGTGTTAGACTCAGATAATCCAGTTCAAAGCAGATAACGAGGATTATCTGCTTTGATAATCTGGATTATATGGCAGTGTAGAAGGGCCTGTGTCTTCCCTACCTAAAAAAAACCCCTATAAAATGTATGGGGTTGCCAATAGGCAACTTGACAGGTACATATACACACCAACAAAGGGGAGATTTGGAACCATATTTTAATGGTGGTCTTGAGTTATGGTATATGTATTTTAATAATGTTATGTTTTATAGTTTGGTTTTAAGTCTGTTGTACGCTGCCTCAAACCGCAAGGAGAGGCGGGTAATCAAAGTATTATTACTACTACTACTACTACTACCATTACTACTACTATGAGCTCCCAGTGGCGCAAAGAATTATACCCTCATGACAACAAGACTGCTGACTGAAAGGTCAGTGGTTCAGATTCGGGGAGCAGGGTGAGCTCCTGTGTGCAGCTCCAGCTTCCCATTCAGGGACATGAGAAAAGCCTCCCACAGGATGGTAAAACATCCAGGTGTCCCCTGGGCAAGGTCCTTGCTGATGACCAATTCTCTCACAACAGAAGCGACTTGCAGTTTCTCAAGTTGCTCCTGACACACAAATAATAATAATAATAATAATTATTATTATTATTATTATTATTATTAGAAACACAACAAGATGAGTCCACAGCAAACAAGATCACTCTGCTGGCTGTTGTATTGGATCACACGTCAGACACTTCCCAAGTATCTAGGACTGTGTGATGTATCAGTGAATAATGCGTGCAGATCCCAGTAGGGTGGCCTTTTGCAGCTGGCAGATGGTAATCTTGCCATCATTATTGTTATTTATTCCACCTTTATCTCTGTGATAGTGGTCCCTTCTACACTGCAATATAATCCAGATTATTAAAGCAGATTATATCACTTGGGGTCCATCTTGGTGAGGGAATTCTGGGACTTCCAGTCCAAAAAAAGTCAATTTTTCTCAACCCTCCTTCAGAAATTAACATCCTTTCTTTCAAAAAGGTGGGGGAAATGCATTGTCTTTGAGAATGCAAGTTCAAGTACTATGCAGCTCTCAAAGACTGTATGCATGTTTACACAGAAGGACGGCTGGAGCATTCAATGAGGCTTTATTCTGGAGAAGCAGGATGCTATTGGTTGCTTTGCTGAGCCTGAAGATGCAGGATTTCTGGGCTGAAAGGCCAGCTTGGGTCACGGTGCAGCTGCAAGCAGGAGTGAAATCGAGACTCAAGGGCCTGATGCATTGTTTTTTTCCCATATTTTAGAGATCTGTATCTCATACTACGGCTCCTTCTACACTGCCATATAAAATCCAGATTATCTGCTTTAAACGAGACTATATGGCAGTGTACACTCATGCAATCTAGTTCAAATCTAGATCATGTGGATTATCTATTTTGATAATCTGGATTATATGACAGTGTAGATCCAGCCCCAGTTTCTTTCCCCTCCTTCCGCTTTCCCTTTTGGACTGAGGGTCCTTCCACACAATCCTATATCCCAGAATATTGAGGCAGAAAATCCCACAATATCTGCTTTGAACTGGGTTATCTGAGTCCACACTGCCATATATTCCAGTTCAAAGCAGATAATGTGGGATTTTATTTAGCTATGTGGAAGTTCCCCGAGTTCAATTGCTGAAAAAAAAGCTCAAAGTGGACTCAACTCAGGATACAGCTACACTGTAGAATTAATGCAGTTCGATGCCAATTTAACTGCGATGGCTCAGCAACATGGCATCGTGGGAGTTGTAGTTTTACAAGATCTTTGGACTTGATACAGTGCTACCGTATCATTCCTAGGATTTGATAGCATTGATCCAGATCAGCCAATGTAGCAATGTAGTGCAGTGTAGATTTAGTGGCAGAAGAGAGGCAAAATCTTGCTCTCTATCCTGTAGTCTTGCTTTCTACCCTTACACACAGCCATATAACCCAGATTATTAAAGCAGAATAACCCACAATATCTGCTTTGAACTGGGTTATCTTAGGACCCTTCCACACAGCCTTATATCCCAGAATATGAAGGCAGACAATCCCACAATATCTGCTTTGAACTGGGCTTTCTGAGTCCACACTGCCATATATCCCAGTTCAAAGCAGATAATGTGGGATTTAGGTTGCTGTAAATTTTTTGGGCTTTATGGTCCTGTTCCATATGCATTCTCTTCTGACATTTCGCCTGCATCTATGGCAGGCATCCTCAGAGGTTGTGAGACGCAGGTGAAACGTCAGGAGAGAATGTTTCTGGAACATGGCCATACAGCCCGAAAAACTTACAGCAACCCAGTGATTCTGGCGATGAAAGCCTTTGACAATGTGGGATTTTATCCAGCTGTGTGGAAGGGTCTTCAGATCTATTGTCGAAGGCTTTCATGGCCGGAATCACTGGGTTGTTGTAGGTTTTTTCGGGCTATATGGCCATGTTCTAGAGGCATTCTCTCCTGATGTTTCGCCTGCATCTATGGCAAGCATCCTCTCTACCTCTGAGGATGCTTGCCATAGATGCAGGCGAAACGTCAGGAGAGAATGCCTCTAGAACATGGCCATATAGCCCGAAAAAACCTACAACAACCCGGTCAGGAGAGAATGCCTGTTTCTTTTCTCGCTTCCTTTGCTCTTTAGTTCCATCCTTCCTTGTCTCAATGTATTGTCGAAGGCTTTCATGGCCAGAATCACTGGGCTGTTGTAAGTTTTTTTCAGGCTATATGGCCATGTTCTAGAGGCATTTTCTCCTGACGTTTCGCCTGCATCTATGGCAAGCATCC
Organism: Anolis sagrei; assembly: GCF_037176765.1. NCBI lineage: Eukaryota > Metazoa > Chordata > Lepidosauria > Squamata > Anolidae > Anolis > Anolis sagrei. The sequence continues at coordinate 76,060,190 of NC_090035.1, read as the reverse complement.
TCACTACCTCTGAGGATGCTTGCCATAGATGCAGGCGAAACGTCAGGAGAGAATGCCTCTAGAACATGGCCATATAACCCGAAAAAACCTACAACAACCCGGTCTTCAGATCCCTTCTACACTGCCATATAAAATCCAGATTATTTGCTTTGAGCTAGATTATAGGGCAGCGTAGACTCATATAATCCAGTTCAAAGCATATAATGTGGATTATCTGCTTTGATAATCTGGATTATACGGCAGTGTAGATCCACCTTCAGGCAAAAACAAACCGCTGCAGCTTCTCCTGTCTTATGTGTTCTTCCTCATTAATAACTTTTGCCTTCTGGACCACGCTCTGATGTTACTGGGTCACATATGTTCCAAGTCTAAATCTGTGAAATATTGGAAAGTATGTCCTAGAGCTCCAGGATTTACTCACAGAAAGCAATGCGAGAATAATTCTGGTTCAGTTCTGCGGCTGCAAATTTTGGCTGGGGGTTGGGTGCAAGGAAAGGAAAGGAAACAGGAAAGGCAGCCAGGGCTGGCCAGCAAGGGAAATGAATTGAATGGCAGGAAATACTCTTTTTCTGATAAGGTGAGCAGAAGGACGCAGGCCAAAGGGGCTCCGTTTGTGTGCGCATTGTCCCTACTCCAGATTTGGGAGCTGACGTCTGGAATTCTCCCCCCCCCCCTTTTCTTCAAAAAAAGGGGGCAGGAAAGCACGAAGCACCCAACAGGAAGGAGAATGCTCCTGTAGGCAAAAGGAATCCCTTCTAGAGTGTAAATTTGGCCCTAAGGTTCTTGGAAATATGTTTGGAAATGGGATGGATGGAGCGATGTTTCGCATCAATGTAGAGAGGAAATAGGAACGGAAGAAGCCTATCTGTGTCATCACTGATGCGTCCTATAAAAAAGTCTGGCATGGGGTGCCATATCCTCCAACTGTCCTGATTTCGTAGACAGACCCAGTTAATCCATTATCGTCCCACTTTTTCAGTTTATTTGGAAATGTCCCAGTTTCTTTTTCCTCTTCTTGCTGCCCCCATTTTACTCACCTTAGACTGGATCTACACTACCATTATAGGGTCAGTGTAGACCAGCGTTTCTCAATCTGAGGGGGTCACAAGGGGGTATCAGAGGGGTCGCCAAAGACCATCAGAAAGCATAGTATTTTCTGTTGGTCATGGGGGTTCTGTGTGGGAAGTTTGGCCCAATTCTATCATTGGTGGAGTCCAGAATGCTCTTTGATTGTAGGTGAACTATAAATCCCAGCAACTACAATTCCCAAATGTCAAGGTCTATTTCCCCCAAACTTCACCAGTGTTCACATTTGGGCATATTGAGTATCTGTGCCAAGTTTTCTCCAGATCCATCACTGTTTGAGTCCACAGTGCTCTCTGGATGTAGGCGAACTACAACTCCAAAATTCAAGGTCAATGCCCACCAAACCCTTCCAGTATTTTCTGTTGGTCATGGGGTTTCTGTGTGGGAAGTTTGGCCCATTCTATCGTTGGTGGAGTTCAGAATGCTCTTTGATTGTAGGTGAACTATAAATCCCTGCAACTACGACTCTCAAATGTCAAGGTATATTTTCATCAAACTCCACCAGTGTTCACATTTGGGCATACTGAGTATCTATGCCACGTTTCCTCTAGATCCATCATTATTTGCGCCCATAGTGCTTTCTGGATGTAGGTGAACTACAACTCCAAAATTCAAGGTCAATGCCCACCAAACTCTTCCAGTATTTTCTGTTGATCATGGGAGCACTGTGTACCAAATGTGGTTCAATTCTATAGTTGGTGGAGTTCAGAATGCTCTTTGATTATTGGTGAACTATAAATCCCAGCAACTACAACTCCCAAATGGCAAAATCAATCCCCCCCTCCACCCTATCAGTATTCAAATTTGGGTTTATTGGATATTTGTAACAATTTTGGTCCAGTGAATGAAAATCCATCCTGCATATCAGATATTTACATTACGATTGATAACAGTAGCAAAATTACAGTTATTAAGTAGCAACAAAAATAATGTTATGGTTGGGGGTCACCACAACATAAGGAACTGTATTAAGGGGTCGCGGCATTACGAAGGTTGAGAAACACTGGTGTAGACTCATATAATGCAGTTCAAAGTGCATTATATGGATCTATACCAGGCATGGGCAAACTTTGGCCCTCCAGGTGTTTTGGACTTCAACTCCCACAATTCCTAACAGCCTACCGGCTGTTAGGAATTGTGGGAGTTGAAGTCCAAAACACCTGGAGGGCCAAAATTTGCCCATGCCTGGTCTACACAGACTACATAATGCAGTTCAATTTCATAGAATCATAGAATCCTGGAGTTGGAGGAGACCTCATGGGCCATCCAGTCCAACCCCCGGCTAAGAAGCAGGAATACTGCATTCAAAGCATCCCTGACAGATGGCCATCCAGCCTCTGTTTAAAAGCTTCCAAAGAGGGAGCCTCCACCACATTCTGAGGCAGAGAGTTCCACTGCTGAACGGCTCTCACCGTCAGGAAGTTCTTCCTCATGTTCAGATGGAATCTCCTCTCTTGTAGTTTGAAGTCACTGTTCCTCATACATTATATAAGTCTACACCAGTGTTTCTCAACCTTACTAATGCCGCGACCCCTTAATACAGTTCCTTATGTTGTGGTGACTCCCAAACATGGTCAATGTGTACCCATATAGGTAAAAGGTAAAGGTTGTCCCCTGACATTAAGTCCAGTCATGTCTGACTCTGGGGTGTGGTGCTCATCTCCATTTCTAAGCCGAAGAGCTGGCGTTGTCCGTAGACACCTCCAAGGTCATGTGGCCAGCATGACTGCATGGAGCGCCATTACCTTCCCACCTGAGCGGTACCTATTGATCTACTCACATTTGCATGTTTTTGAACTGCTAGGTTGGCAGAAGCTAGGGCTGACAGCCGAAGCTCACGCCGCTCCCCGGAATCGAACCTGCGACCTTTCGATCAACAAGCTCAGCAGCTCAGTGCTTTAACCCACTGCACCACCGGGGGCTCCTGGTGTATACTAATTATATATAATGCATATATAATTGGTCTGCAATGAACAGTATCTAATGTCGTTTGAAACTGGATTCTATGACAATGTAGATCAAGCCTGAGACCAACTGCAAAAGTAGCTTGCACTCAGGATGGCTCTACACAGCCATATAATCCAGTTTCTAAATCCAGATTAACAGTGTATAAATAAACATAATAACAAGGACAAAAATCCTAAATCCCAATTGAAGGATGCAGATGGCTCCTATTCCAGATTTGCCACAAAGATCTAACAAGTTTCTAGTCCTCAAGCAAGTTAACTAGCTCAACAGCTGCATTAGAAGCCAACTACAGGTTGGAAAGAATTTTGGCAGCTTTTATTTTGGCGGATTTTATTTTGAAAGGAAAGCAGCCACAAAGAATCCTGATCCAGATTGTACTCTCAGCATTTGAGGATGGAAATTGTTTGGAGAGGAAATGGGCGTGTGTCACAATCTGGATCAGGTGCTTTCCATGTTGCTGCTTTTCCTTCCAAATAACAAGGCCCAACTCAAACAGGCGTTGTGGTTTGTAATCCTGTTTGGAGATTGAGGTTGCATCTACACTGTAGAATTAAACCAGTTTGACACCACTTTAAATGACATGGCTCAATGTAGTTTGTAGTTTTACCAGGTCTTTTGCCTTCTCTGCCAAAAACAGCTGGTGCCTCCCTCGCCAAATTGCAACTGCCAGGATTCAATTGTATTGAGACATGGCAGTTAAAGAGGTATCAAACCGGATTAATTCTACAGTGTAGATGCACCCAAAGTCACTTGGGACACATGAACAATTTGAAAAAGGAATATAAGGTGGATGCAACCGCCTTCCATTTTAGCAACACCTGGTTGCCTAAAGGCAATTCTGAACTCACCATGGTTGAGTGACCTGCTTCCAAAGTTGCCCTAGAATTACAGAATTGATTTGCATTAACAAGCAGCCGACTTCTATAAATATCTTTACTTTGAGAAACAGGGAAACGTCGTCCTATCAAAAAGAAAAAAGAAATGCAGGATTGAGAATGATGATTATGATGTGGAATTTGAAATGGTCTCTTAGGGCCCTTCCACACAACCCTATATCCCAGAATATCAAGGCAGAAAATCCCACATTTTCTGAGTGTGGAGTCAGATAACCCAGCTCAAATCAGATATTGTGGGATTTTCTGCCTTGATATTCTGAGATATAGGGTTGTGTGGAAGGGCCCTTGGAGCCCTTCCACACAGCCATCTAACCCAGAATAACAAGGCAGATAATCCACAATATCTTCTTTCAACTGGATTATCTGAGTCCACACTGCTAGATAATTCAGTTCAATGTGGATTTCATACAGCTGTGTGGAGGGGACATTAGGCTCCTTCTACATTGCCATAAAATCCAGATTATGAAGTCAGGTAATCTGCATTATCTGCTTTGAACTGGATTATATGAGGCCCCTTCTACGCTGGCATATAAAATCCAGATTATCTGCTTTGAAGTGGATTATATAGAAGTGTAAGCCGGCATTTGGAAACAATAAACATTGACAAAATCATAATTTGTCAACTGCAAAAGGCCACCTGACTTTGATCTGCGTGCATCATTCGGAAATACATCACACAGTCCTAGATGTTTGGGAAGTGTTCAACTTGTGATTTTGTGATACGAAATCCAGCATAGAGATCTCGTTTGCTGTGACTTACTGTGTTTTTGTTTCAGTAAAATAATAATAATAATAATAATAATAATAATAATAATCTATATAAATAAAAATGTAATGTTCATTTGTGAGATTAACATAACTCAAAAACATATGGACGAACTGACACCAAATTTGGACACATGACACCTATCAGGCCAACAAGTGACCATCACTCATAAAAACACTGAAAAACACAGCAAAATAGACTTAAAAAGCAAAAAAAACACCAAAAATATATTACAACATACCAAAACCACATATATACACAATCACACACATATACACACATATATTAATATATACACACAAAACACATACACAGAAGGAAGGAAGGAAGGAAGGAAGGAAGGAAGGAAGGAAGGAGAAAAGGAGGGAGAGAAAGAGGAAAAGAAGGGAAGGAAAGAAGGAAGGAAAGAAAGAAAGAAGGGTAGAGAAGGAAGGAAGGAGAGAAGGAGGGAGAAAAAGAGGGAAGGAGAAGGGAAGGAGAGAAGGAAAGTAAGAAAGGTAGAGGAAGAAGGAAGAAGAGTAGGGAATAAAAAAGTAAAAAAGGGAAGGAAGGAGGAAAGAAATGAAAAAAAGAGGGAGGGAAGAAAGGAAGGAAAGAAGCAAGAAAGGATGGAACTAAAGAGCAAAGAAAGCAAGAAAAGAAACAGGTAGAGAAGGAAGAAAGAAGGGAAAGAAAAAGAGGGAAGGAAGGAAAGATGGAGGGAAGGAAAGAGAGAAAGAAAGACAGAAAGAAAGAAAGAAAGAAAGAGGAAGGTTGGCCACAGCAACGCGTGGTGGGTACAGCTAGTAATAATTATTTTTATTTCTTGCCCACCTCTTCTCACGGCTCAAAGTGGGAGGATAATCTGGATTATATGGCAATGTAGATGGGGCCTCAAGGCTCTTCCACACAGCCATATAACCCAGAATATCAAGGCAGAAAATCCACAATATCTACTTTGAGCTAGATTATCTGAAAGAAGGAGAGAAAGAGGGAGGGAAGGTTGGCCACAGCAACGTGTGGTGGGTACAGCTAGTAATAATAATAATAATAATTTTTATTTCTTGCCCACCTCTTCTCACGGCTCAAGGTGGGAGGATAATCTGGATTATATGGCAATGTAGATGGGGCCTCAAGGCCCTTCCACACAGCCATATAGCCCAGAATATCAAGGCAAATATTCCACAATATCTGCTTTGAGCTGGGTTATCTGAGCCCCCACTGCCATATGATCCAGTTCAGTGTGTATTTTATACAGCTCTGTGTAAGGAGCCCTAGATAACCAAGTTCAAAGCAGATATTGTGAATTATCTGCCTTGATATTCTGGGTTATATAGCTGTGTAAAAGGACCCTTAGGGTCCCACATTATCTACACTACCATATAATCCCACATTATCTACACTACCATATAATTCAGTTCAAAGCAGATAATCTGGATTATCTGCACACTCAGATAATGTGGCATTTTCTGCCTTTAAATTGTGGGATACAGGGCTGTGTGGAAGGGCCCTTAGTCACCTTCCTTCCTTCTCTCCTTCCCTTCTTTTCCTCCTTCCTTCCTTCCTTCCTTCCTTCCTTCCTTCCTTCCTTCCTTCCTTCCTTCCCCCGTCTGTGTATGTGTTTTGTGTGTGTATACGCATATATGTGTGTATATATGTGGTTTTGCACATGTTGTGATGCAATCACCTTCTACGTTGTTCGTCTCCTTCTTCGGCACCTTCTACAGCCTAGAATCGCATTGGCTTTTTGAGCTGCCGCATCACAGTGCTGGCTCATGTCCGGCTTGTTCCTTGGAGTAGCATGCAGTGGCTTTTTTTGTTTCGGTTGTTATTCTGCAGTCGGAAGAGTCATATCCCCAGCGGTGCTGGATGTTGAGTGCTGCAAAAAACACCAAACAAAACAGAAACAACAAACAAAAGGCTCGGCCGGCTTCATAGCACCCATGGGGTGCGACATATGAATATGAGAATGCCTGCTACCAGCCACACGTCTGCAAAGATCACAAGGTGTAGCTCAGGTGTGGGCAAACTTGGGCCCTCCAGGTGTTTTGGACTCCAACTCCCACAATTCCTAACAGCCTACCGGCTGTTAGGAATTGTGGGAGTTGAAGTCCAAAACACCTGGAGGGCCCAAGTTTGCCCACGCCTGATTATCCCCCCTTTTGATCCCGTCCTTTAATGAGGTTGGACTTCCCACACATTCCAGCATCACAAATAGGCACAATGGAGACCCCCTTCCTCCTCCATCCTGCATCGTCCTGTTGCCTAGGTGGCGGTTGCCACGGCGACGGACCCCTTGAGGCCTACTGGTAGTAGTGAGGCTAGAGGAGAAGAAGGGAAGGCCTCCGTGTGTTGCCATGGCAACCCGGAGCCAGAGAGGGGTATTGTTGAAGCCGCAGCTGATGGGGAAGGCAGGAAGGAGAAGGAGAAGATGGAGAAACCTCACTTGGGGGGGAAGATGGAGAACAGGAGCACTCCGTCTCCCAGTATCCTTGGTTTTGCTTCTTAAAAAAACATTTTACACAGGCCTCATGAACAAGCATCCTGAGCTCTGAGGATTATCACCTGAGAAGGAATCCTACTGGAGCATTGCAGCGCACCCAAATACCTGGGAGTCACTCTGGACCGTGCTCTGACCTACAAGAAGCACTGCCTGAACATCAAGCAAAAAGTGGGCGCTAGAAACAACATCATACGAAAGCTGACTGGCACAACCTGGGGATCACAACCAGACACAGTGAAGACATCTGCCCTTGCGCTATGCTACTCTGCTGCTGAGTATGCATGCCCAGTGTGGAACACATCTCACCACACTAAAACAGTGGATGTAGCTCTTAATGAGACATGCCGCATTATCACAGGGTGACTGCGCCCTACACTACTGGAGAAATTGCACTGCTTATCTGGTATTGCACCACCTGACATCCGCCGGGAAGTAGCAGCCAATAGTGAAAGGACCAAGGCAGAGACATCTCCAGCTCATCCCTTGTTTGGGTATCAGCCAGCACGTCAACGACTTAAATCAAGACATAGTTTTCTTAGATCTACAGAGACACTCGCTGGAACACCTCAGCAAGCGAGAGTCCAAAAGTGGCAGGCCCAAACCCATCACCTCAATCCGTGGGTGATACCAGATGAGAGACTCCCCCCCCCCCCCCCGGGCACACAGAAGACTGAGCGACTTGGAAGGCGCTGAACAGACTGTGCTCTGGCACCACGAGATGCAGAGACAATCTTAAGAAATGGGGCCACAAAGTGGAATCCACGACATGCGAGTGTGAAGAGCAACCCACTGACCACCTGCTGCAATGCACCCTGAGCCCTGCCACATGCACAATGGAGGACCTTCTTGCGGCAACACCAGAGGCACTCCAAGTGGCCAGATACTGGTCAAAGGACATTTAAACAACTACCAAGTTTGCAAAATCTGTGGGTTTTTTAAATCTGTTTGTTTGTTTTGTTCTGTTAGAAATGTAATCCAATGGTATGGTTGCTGATGACACGATAAATAAATAAATAGCCCAAGAAGCTGTGATTCCACAATGTAACTAGTGCATTGTTGTGCAGGGATGGCAATGTGAAGACATATCGTTTATAGCTCGGGTTAATAAATCATTGTTATGACTTCTATTCTTCAATATACTTTGTTTTCATGTCATCACTGCAGCGGCTATTAGCTGTGCTGTTGTTTGTTGGCGTTCAAACAACAGCACAGTTATATGGCTGTGTGGAAGGAACCCCGGTGGATTGTACTTAAACACACCTCCACACTCCACAGTTGTTGTTGTTATTATATTTATGGCAGTGCGGACTCAAATAACCCAGTTCAAAGCAGATATTATGGATTATTCTGCCTTGACATTCTGGGGGCCCTTCCACACAGCCCTATATCCGAAAATAACAAGACAGAATAATCATAGAATCAAAGAGTTGGAAGAGACCTCATGGGCCATCCAGTCCAACCCCCTGCCAAGAAGCAGGAATATTGCATTCAAATCACCCCTGACAGATGGCCATCCAGCCCCTGTTTAAAAGCTTCCAAAAAAGGAGCCTCCACCACACTCCAGGGCAGAGAGTTCCACTGCTGAACGGCTCTCACAGTCAGGAAGTTCTTCCTCATGTTCAGATGGAATCTCCTTTCTTGTAGTTTGAAGCCATTGTTCCATTGCGTCCTATTCTCCAGGGAAGCAGAAAACAAGCTTGCTCCCTCCTCCCTGTGGCTTCCTCTCACATATTTATACATGGCTATCATATCCCCTCTCAGCCTTCTCTTCTTCAGGCTAAACATGCCCAGCTCCTTAAGCCGCTCCTCATAGGGCTTGTTCTCCAGACCCTTGATCATTTTAGTCGCTCTCCTCTGGACACATTCCAGCTTGTCAATATCTCTCTTGAATTGTGATGCCCAGAATTGGACACAATATTCCAGGTGTGGTCTAACCAAAGTGGAATAGAGCATGGGGAGCATGACTTTCCTAGATCTAGACACTATGCTCCTATTGATGCAGGCCAAAATCCCATTGGCTTTTTTTGCCACCACATCACATTGTTGGCTCATGTTTAACTTGTTGTCCACGAGGACTCCAAGATCTTTTTCACACGTACTGCTCTCGAGCCAGGCGTCCCCCATTTTGTATCTTTGCATTTCATTTTTTCTGCTTAAGTGGAGTATCTTGCATTTGTCCCTGTTGAACTTCATTTTGTTAGTTTTGGCCCATCTCTCTAATCTGTCAAGATCGTTTTGAATCCTGCTCCTGTCCTCTGGAGTATTGGCTATCCCTCCCAATTTGGTGTCGTCTGCAAACTAATCCATATTATCTGCTTTGAACTAGGATATATGGCAGCATGGCAGATGGCTGAGGTTCCTTCCACACAGCCCTATATCCCAGAATATCAAGACAGAAAATCCCACATTTTCTCCTCTGAACTGGGTTATCTGAGCCCACACTCAGAGCCCTTCCACATAGCCCTATATCCCAGAATATCAAGACAGAAAATCCCACAATATCTGCTTTGAACTGGGTTATCGGAGTTCATACTCAGATAATGGGGGATGTTCTGCCTTGATATTCTGGGATATAGGGCTGTGTGGAAGTAAGGGCCATCTGCCATGTTGCCATATGCCATATACCCCAATTCAAAGCATGGCCAGCTCTTTAAGCCTCTCCTCATGGGGCTTGTTCTCCAGACCCTTGATCATGAGTCACCCTCCTCTGGACACATTCCAGCTTGTCAACATCTCCTTTCCATTGCGGTGCCCAAAATTGGACACAGTATTCCAGGTGTGGCCTGACTATTCTACCTTAGTCAGGCCACACCTGGAATACTGTGTCCAGGTGTGAGGGGGAGCATGACTTCGCTGGATCTAGACACTAGGCTCAAGTAAACATAATAGACATTATAAACATAATAATAACTTTTAAGAAGTACAAGAACATAAATATTATCATTGTATCATTTGAGGAGAAAGATGGCAATGGAGGTATATAGGGTCTCCTCACAATTGTTGTTGTTGTTGTTGTTGTTGTTACAGTCGAACACTTCCTAAGCATCTAGGACTGTGTTATGTATTTTCGAATGATGCGTGCAGATCCAATGATATGGCCTTTTGCTGTTGACAGATCGTGATTTTGTCAATGTTTATTGTTTCCAAATGCCGGCTGAGATCTTTTGGCATGGCACCCAGTATGCCGATTACCACTGGGACCACCTGTACTGGTTTATGCCAGAGCCTTTGCATAATAATAAAATAATAATAGTAACAATAATAATAATTAAAATAATAATAATAATAATTAAAATAATAATAATAATAATAATAATAATAATAATAATAAGGTTTATTTATGGCCTGATTTTTCTCTCCACAAGGAGACTCAAAGCAGCTGGGAAGAATAGCTGGGGAGAATTTAAAGGAGGCAAACATCCAGAGCCTCTTTTTAAACACTTTGGACCTTGAACAAGAGAAAAGTTATTAATCATCACCTTCATCATGGCCAACTCTCCTTCTTTTATTTTTTGGCACCCTTCAGGAACCACGGAGCGGGTCTGCCTGGTCCAAGGCACGGCGGAAGCCCTCAATGCGGTCCACAACTTCATTGCCGAAAAGGTCCGAGAGATCCCTCAGTCCGTAGTGAAGCCGGAGTCGGTCAACATCCTCCAGCCGCAGACGACGATGAACCCAGACCGTGCTAAGCAGGTGAATGGCTTCAGAATCGTGGTGTTTCATTCTTTTGGGGGTTCCCAGGAGGAGGGTACAGTTTGGAGTGCCCTTTAAAAGAAAGTAAGATCGTTGGATCAGACGAAAGGTCAATCAAATCCAGCCTCTCGCAACCTGGTGGCCTTTGCTATTAGATTGCATCTACACTGCAGAATTAATGTATTATTTATTTATACCCCATCCTATCTCAACCTCTGCAGAGGTACTCAGGATGGCTCAACACTAAAATATGGCAGTTGTAGATTTACATTGTCTTGAAGCTTCTCTGCTAAATAGTACCTGTGCCCCACCAAACTATCATTCGCATTGAGACATGTGGTGTGGAACTGAATTTATTCTACAGTGTAAATGCACTCATTTGATTGCAATTCTACACCACTCTCAGCTAGGATATGGGTTATTACAAAGCCATCTGGAGGAAACCTGGTTGCTGATGCCGTAGAAAATCCAGATTATCTGCTTTGAACTGGATTATAAAGCAGTGTAAAGTTATGTAACCCTTTTCAAATAAAATAATATAGATTGTATACTTTGGTAATCTGGCAGTGTAGAAGAGGCCTGAATTCTGGTCTAGTCCAGAGTGCATGAAAGCCATATTTTTTGCACCACAACTTCCAGAATCCCTAGTCTTTTTTTCTTTGGACGTCTTTAAATTGAGGTTGAGTGGGCATCTTTAAGGGGTGCTTTTGTTGTGTATTCCAGCATGACAGAATGGAGTTGGCCTGGATGACCCCAGAACCCCTTCCAGCTTGTCCGATACTATGAGGTTATGATTCTGTCTGGCAGATCATATCTCCCTAAATGAACCCGTCCAGCCCTCTGACATTTTATATGCTTCCGAACACAGGCATTCCATGTGTTCTTATGGTTTTCGTGGTTTTTTGGTGGTGTTTCTCTCTGATAATTAAATCTTGCATTTCTCTCTGATAATTCAATACCAACAGAAGAAAACACTGGATGGGTCAGTCAGTAGTTACTCAAACTTTGGGAAGATGCGGTATAGAAATCAGATAAATAAGCAAACAAAAACTGTGAAAGCGTATCACTAAGTGTGATATTCGGAAAGAATTCCACATTTGGTAAACCTCAACCAACATCAAATGGATAGTTGAATGTTTTGGTAGAAGGAGAGATTGTCTAATTTGAATCTCATGTTTCCATTTGAAAGGACATCTCTAACAATATAAGCTTGTTCAAGTGTCTGTAGCAAGCCTCTTCTTTGGCACAAACTGACAATCAAATTAAATTGCAGAATTGGAAGGGGTTGCACAGAACATCTATTCCACTCCCTGCTATGTAGAGCTAAAACAGTCTTTAAAGAATGAGAGTCAACCACTCTCCAAGGCAATCTATTTCACTCCCATACAGCTCTTACAGTAATGAATTCCTTCCTAATGTTTAGGTTGAATCTCTATTCCCATTACATGAATCTATTGGTTCATGTTCTAGCCTCCAGAACAGCAGAAAGAAAGCTAGCTCCATTTTCCCTTCAGACATTCCACCAGTAGAATAGAAACTAATAAAAGACCTATATCAATGCAAACATATTTTTGCAAACCTTGAAATATCTATTAAAATGCCAGTTGTTTTGCAAAGGGATTGGTGACTGTTTGGACTATGTGGTGTTTCTGTTCTCTGGCGTTGCTTTTCCATTGCAAAGGAAAGATGGCTAAATGCGGAGGGGTGTGCCTGCCTATTCCTCCACTCAAGGTTGCTGTGTGCAGAAGAAGGGGCCAGCCGGCAGGTTTTCTCATTGTCTGTCGGTTGTGCCGTCGCTATGGCAGCGCAGAAGAAAGCCAGCTATGGGTTGGAAGCCGAAAACAAGGATCTTGGCAGGGCCACCTTTGAGTGTGGGTCAGGAAGTGTGTATGGAAGAGGAATTTACATGGCTGCAAGGGTGAAGGGAAATGAATGGAGAGTGCATTCCTGCCCCCTGCCAGTTGAAGGAGGGCTTTTCCTTCTTTTGGGGGAAGGACAGTCCCTGAGTTACAAACATCCAATTTATAAATGACTCCTAGTTAAGAATTGGGGGGCGGGTGGATGAGACAATAGGAAGTGAGAGAAATCTACCCCTCAGAAGAGAAATTCACTCCTGGAAGAGTTATCATGGGGAAAAGGTGTTTCCACCAAAACTTTCTCACTAAATCCTTGTTTCCACAACAAGCCGAATCTGCAAAATTTTTTTACAGGGACAGAAAGTGAGGTGAAATCTTCTGAACAGGTGCACAAACAGCAAAACAAACACCACAGGGGTGTTCGCCCATCCCTGTGCTAAACAAAGTTACATACGCACATACATTGTGTGTATGTGTGTATATATATATGGAGCCCCCGGTGGCACAGTGGGTTAAACCTTGGAATTGTTGAACTTGCTGACTGAAAGGTCGGTGGTTCGAATCTGGGGAGCGGGGTGAACTCCCGATGTTAGCCCCAGCTTTTGCCAACCTAGCAGTTTGAAAACATGCAAATGTGAGTAGATCAGTAGGTACCACTCCAGTAGGAAGGTAACGGTGCTCCGTGCAGTCATGCCAGACACATGACCTTGGAGGTGTCTACGGACAACACCGACTCTTTGGCTTAGGAATAGAGATGAACACCACCCCTTAGAATCAGACATGACTAGACTTAATGTCAAGGGGAAACCTTGTTGTTGTTGTTCATTCATTCAGTCGTTTCCGACTCTTTGTGACTTCATGGACCAGCCCACGCCAGAGCTCCCTGTCGGTCGTCACCACCCCCAGCTCCTTCAAGGTCAATCCAGTCACTTCAAGGATGCCATCCATCCATCTTGCCCTTGGTCGGCCCCTCTTCCTTTTTTGTTCCATTTTCCCCAGCATCATTTTCTTCTCTAAGCTTTCCTTTCTTCTCATGATGTGGCCAAAGGACTTCATCTTGGCCTCTACTACTCTTCCCTCCAATAAGCAGTCAGGCTTTATTTCTTGAAGTATGGACAGGTTGGATCTTCTCGCTGTCCAGGGCACTCTCAGAACTTTCCTCCAACATCATAGTTCAAAAGCATCTCTCTTCCTTCACTCAGCCTTCCCTATGGTCCAGCTCTCACATCCGTAGGTGACTATGGGGAATACCATTGCTTTGACTATGCAGATCTTTGTTGCCAGTGTGATGTGTCTGCTCTTCACTATTTTATCAAGATTGGTCATTGCTCTCCTCTCAAGAAGTAAGCGTCTCCTGATTTCCTGGCCGCAGTCTGCGTCTGCAGTAATCTTTGCACCTAGAAATACAAAGTCTGTCTCTGCCTCCACGTTTTCTCCCTCTATCTCCCAGTTGTCAATTATTCTTGTTGCCATAATCTTGGGTTTTTTTAATGTTTAACTGCAACCCAGCTTTTGCGCTTTCTTCTTTCACCTTGGTTAGAAAGCTCCTTAGCTCCTCCTCGCTTTCGGCCATCAAAGTGGTGTCATCTGCATATCTAAGGTTGTTAATGTTTCTTCCAGCAATTTTCACCCCAGCCTTGCATTCCTCAAGCCCCGCACATCTCATGATGTGTTCTGCATACAACCTTGAGCAACACTTTAAAAATGTTCCAGTTTACATAGAAAATCAACTTAAGAACAAACCTGCATTCGTAACTTGAGGACTGCTTGTATTCCGAAATGTCCATATGAATATAGGAAGTTTGTCTATTTGATTTGTATTCTGATTTTATCTCAGATCTTTTTCACAAAGCATAACACAAGTAAGAATAGCTAAAAGCACCAGATTCTGCCTGATCTCGGACACTAAACAAAGTCAGCATTAGTTAGGACTTGGATGAGAGATCATTAACTAATACAGTACCTGGTGCTGAAATAGGTTCTTCTTCAGAGGAAGAAAATGACAAAACCACCTCTGAGTATGTCATACCTAGGAAAACCCTATGAAATTAATGTAGCTGCCATAAGTCGACAGATTACTTGAAGGCACACGCATAAACACACAAAACTCTGGAGAAGCAGAAAACGAGGAAAAATCCCTTCCTTGGACTAGACCCAGAGACACTCCCAGTAGCCATGGTGGCTGGAGGATTCAGGGAATTACAGTCTAAACAAATATATTTTCTTAGTTCTGAGACATGCAGTATATAAGCTGTACTGTGAAACAGGTTCTTACAAAGGGATAAAATAGTATTTGAGAAAAAAAGGTGAGGTATTTGTCCAAATCAGTGGCCTAAAGGACATCTTAGCAAGGTGAAAGACTAATTTTAGTACTAAAATAATCAGAAATGGAACACAAATTGGGACAGGTGATGCGAGATACTTATAAGGTGAGCAACCTGATATTATATATCTTTTTTTTAAAGGACAGAAGAAGTGTCAACAAATTTTGCCTGGGCTTGGCAGCCAACACAGATTAATGCCTGGTTGCCAAGGCAAAAGGAGCTGGTCCCTGGTTTTATGTGACACTTCTGTTTTTATTAAGGAGAAGGAAAAGGGAAGATCGTTTCCAAGACGATATTGATAAAGAAAGATGTACCTCTTATCCCGTCCTAGATGGACAAAGTATTGACCCATTTTAGCACCACTCCAAAAACAGCATGGGAAGGTACTTCCATTTTCTCTCCCAACCAGTGTTTTTACTGGTTTTCAGCATCATGGGAGTTATAGTCGAACGAAAATAATGTTTTCCTAGCTCTACTCAGAAACACAGTGCAAGTGCCAACTGGATCTGGAAAGGAGAGAAATAATACCAGCGTTGCTCTGGTGATGCTTCAGTTTGTTTGAATCACTGCTCAACATAGAGAGAATGTGGGTTGCTGTGAATTTTCCAGGCTGTCTGGCCATGTTCCAGAAGCATTCTCTCCTGACGTTTCACCCACATCTATGGCAGGCATCCTCAGAGGTTGCAAGGTCTGCTGGAAACTAAACAAGTGAGGTTTCTATATCTGTGAATGTCCAAGGTGGGAGAAAGAACTCTTACCTGTTGGAGGTAGGTGTCAGTGTTTCAGTTGGCCACCTTGATTAGCATTTAATGACCTAGCGGTTTTCAAGGTGTGGCTTCTTACTGCCTGGGGGAATTCTTTGTTGAGAAGTGATGAGCTGTTCCTGTGAATGTTGCAAATGGCCACCTTGATTAGTATTTATCACCCTGAACATTCCAAAGATATATACCATATATACTCGAGTATAAGCCGACCCGAATATAAGCCGAGGCACCTAATTTTAGGTGCCTAAAACTGGGAAAACGTATTGATTCGAGTATAAGCTGAGGGTGGGAAATGCAGCAGCTACTGGTCAATTTCAAAATAAAAATAGATACCAATAAAATTATATTAATTGAAGCATCAGTAGGTTAAATGTTTATTAATATTTACATAAAACTGTAAGATAAGACTGTCCAACTCTGACAAAAACCATTACTCTAACCTTCTTCAATGTACATGTGTTTACGTATCCTTCCAATAATAATAGAGTAAAATAATAATTGCAATAATAATAAAATAATAAAGTTAACCTATAAATGTAATAATAATAATAATAATAATAATAATAATAATAATAGAGTAAAATAATAAATAACCCTGACTCGAGTATAAGCCGAGGGGAGCTTTTTCAGCCTAAAAAAAGGCCTGAAAAACTAGGCTTATACTCGAGTATATACAGTAAACCTCACTTGCCTAGTTTCCAACAGACCCCTTAACCTCTGAGGGTGCCTGCTGTAGATGTAGGTGAAATGTCAGGAGAGAATGCTTCTGGAACTTGGCCATACACTCTGGAAAACTCACAGCAACCCAGTGATTCTGGCCATGAAAGCCTTTGACAACATGAAGAGAAGCCATTCCCCACCTCCAAATTTGTATTTATGATTTTCTTGCCCAAAACTGCGGGAAGCTCTTGCTGTGGAGGTGAATGTGATGGGCAAAACTGTGGATGCTCCCCTGCTGTGCCAGGCTGTTGTCTTCCGTGGGCCTTCCTTCTCTCAGAAGTGTATTTCTTGATTTTAGTTGCGATTCCGCCAGCTTGGAGGAAACAGCTAATTCTCAGATTAAATCTGGGATGCAGCACCCATTCTGCCAGCACGGAAGGACTTTCTCCTGCTCTCCTATTTGGTTTTTGCCCCCCTTCCCACTAATCCAGCACCATCGCTGTGGGTTGGTCGAGGTGATGGGTTTCGGGAGGTGCCTCCGACTTGATTACATAAGAGCATTTTCTTGCTAAATCTGTATCGCTCTCTCTTTCTCCGTGGTTATATAAAGGCAGGGTGGAGCAGCCCCCTCCCTCTTCATTACGAAGCCCCTGAAGCCATCTCCCTTTCTTCTCCCTCCCTCTCATCCTCCTATTTGGTTGTCTTAGAAGAGCTCCTAAAAATGGCCAATATCTGCTGAAATCTCAGACACTGGAGGAATTGCTTCAGATACACCCTACAGATCTACTCCATACACAAAGTCCCCTCATCACTTTCAATCACATCTCTCTCCCTTGCCACACACTCTTTCCTCGTATAAGCTGAGCATGCTGTAAATAGAGCAGTGTAGGAGAGAAAATGAACAAAATGTAAGGTTGCCTATGGAAATTGTACCACCTCAGAACCTCCTTCTTTCATGTTGTAGTTGTTGCCTTAAAAAGAAATCAAGTTTCTGCTCCTCGGGGTTGTGCAAAATATACTTGGCTTATTAGAAGTAGGTGAGAAATGCCTGCTGAGATTTCCGAAGATTTCTAGTGGCTGGAAGTGTGTGTGGCTTGCATGCCTAGCAGAGTTCTTCCTTGTGAATAAAGGGAAGAAATCAGGTGAACGGACTTCATTTGCATATACTTATGCAAACTGCAGGATTTGGCTCTTGAAGCAGAATTTTTATCCATTTCTATCCCTTTATAGCACAGAACTATAAAGAGAGATGTTTTTTTATTCCCCACTCTGTGCCCAAAGTTTGGAAAAATTTGCGTGTTCAATTACTTGTGTGTTTGCATGTTAAAAGTCTGGAGAAATGACTTCTTTTTTTTTTTACTGCAGCTTTATTTATTTGTTGTGTCAGAGCAACCGGCACTTTATATTACATTTCTAACAGAACAAAGCAAACAAACAGACAAATACAAAACTTGTGAGTTTGGTAGTTGGTTAAATGTCCTTTGACCAGTATCTGGCCACTTGGAGTGCTTCCGGTGTTGCTGCAAGGAGGTCCTCCATTGTGCATGTGGCAGGGCTCAGGTTGCATTGCAGCAGGTGGTCAGTGGTGTGCTCTTCTCCACACTCGCATGTCGAGGATTCCACTTTGTAGCCCCATTTCTGAAGGTTGGCTCTGCATCTCGTGGTGCCAGAGCGCAGTCTGTTCAGTGCCTTCCAAGTCGCCCAGTCTTCTGTGTGCCCAGGAGGGAGTCTCTCATTTGGTATCCGCCATTGGTTGAGGTGCTGGGTTTGAGCCTGCCACTTTTGGACTCCCGCTTGCTAAGGTGTTCTGGCGATTGTCTCTGTAGATCTTAGAAAACTATTTCTAGATTTAAGTCGTTGACGTGCTGGCTGATACCCAAACAGGGGATGAGCTGGAGATGTCTCTGCCTTGGTCCTTTCACTATTGGCTGCTACTTCCCAGCGGATGTCAGGTGGTGCAATACCTGCTAAGCAGTGTAATTTCTCCAATGGTGTAGGGCGCAGACACCCCGTGATAATGCGGCATGTCTCATTCAGAGCCACATCCACTGTTTTAGTGTGGTGAGATGTGTTCCACACTGGGCATGCATACTCAGCAGCAGAGTAGCACAGCGCAAGGGCAGATGTCTTCGCTGTATCTGGTTGTAATCCCCAGGTTGTGCCAGTCAGCTTTCGTATGATATTGTTTCTGGCACCCACTTTTTGCTTGATGTTCAGGCAGTGCTTCTTGTAGGTCAGGGCACGGTCCAGAGTGACTCCCAGGTATTTGGGTGCGCTGCAATGCTCCAGTGGGATTCCTTCCCAGGTGATCTTCAGAGCTTGGGATGCTTCTCTGTTCTTGAGATGAAAGGCACATGTCTGTGTTTTAGATGGGTTAGGGATAAGCTGGTTTTCCCTGTAGTAGGCAATAAGAGCACCTAGAGCTTCAGAGAGTTATGCAGCTGGTTGGTGGGTTCTCTGGATTGTAGCCCAAGATCTAACTATTCAAAGCTGTGATTTCCATCATGGTTTGGCTAGAACAGTGGTTCTCAACTTGTGGGTCCCCAGATGCATTGGCCTTCAACTCCCAGAAATCCTAACAGTTGGCAAACTGGGTGGGATTTCTGGGAGTTGTAGGCCAAAACACAGGTTGAGAACAACTGGGCTAGAAGGTTTGTCTCCCAAAGATCATCTCCCACCCCAACACAGTGCCCTGGTTTACAGGCTGCATCATCCACCATGAGAAATCCCAACTTGGATGTTATTGAGAGGATGCTGACACCATTATACCAAGTTACCTATTCAAACTTAACTACAAAGAGATGAAGTCTGGGGCCTTGAATGTAAGAAGTGTGTTGCTCTCCACGGTGCTGAAGTGGTTTCTTCCATTATATTATTTGCTCCAGACTGATGCATTAAGTCTAGTCGGTGAAAAAGGTAATAATGGGCAACAGAAAAACAAAAGAAAAGAGTAGGTGGCATTTATGGAATGACTAACAGGCAGGGGAGTTAAGGGCCGAGTTTCTAAGGAGGCTGTGATAACCACAAACTGTAAGGATCTCAAGCAGTAGCAAAGTAAATCATTCGAAGCCTGGGCACCATTTCTAGCCTTCTAGAGCAGTGGCTCTCAACCTTTCTAATGCCATTACCCTTTAATAAGTTCCTCATGTTGTGGTGACCCCCAACCATAACATTATTTTCATTGCTACTTCATAGCTGGAATTTTGCTGCTGTTATGAATCATAACATAAATATCTGATATACAAGATGGATTTTTATTCACTGGACCAAATTTGGCACAAATACCTGATATGCCCAGATTGGAATACTGGTGTAGTTGGGTGCAGGGGGTTGCTTTTGTCACTTGGGTGTTGTAGTTACTGGGATGTATAGTTCACCTACAATCAAATAGCATTCTGAACTTCACCAGTGATGGAATTGAACCAAACTTGCACACAGAACTCCCAACACCAACAGAAAATACTGGAAGGTTTTAGCGGGCATTGACCTTGAGTTTGGGAGTTGTAGTTCACCTACAACTAGAGAGTACTGTGGACTGAAACAGTGATGGATTGGGACCAAACTTGGCATAAATATTCAATATGTCAAAATGTGGACACTGGTGGAGTCTGGGGGAAGTAGACCTTGAGATTTTGGAGTTGTAGTTGCTGGGATTTACAGTATACCTACAGTCGAAGAGCATTCTGAACCCCACCAATGATAGAATTGGGCTAAACTTCCCACACAGAACACCCATGACCAACAGAAAATACTGGTCTTTGGTGACACCTCTGACACCCCCCTCACAATTCCCCCCCCACTCCCGGGGTCCAGGTTGAGAAACACTGTTCTAGAGCATATCTCAGCCAAAAAACAGCAAAAAGCATAATGTTTGAAATTGCTCTGCTTTACCATTGTCCTAATTTTGATAGACATATATTCTGAAGAAGAAGACTCACTTGACGGCAAGGATGCATATGGAGAAAGTCACTCTATTTCATCATCTTCTCTATGGACATATTGTCTGGGATCAGAGTTCATTTTACTAGTTTTAGGAAGTGCTTCCTAGTGTGAAATACATGTTTGACAATTCAGAATAGTTACCTATGAAAACTAATCACAATTTTGAAACTTTTTTTTTTACGGCGTTATACAACTGCATTGTCATTTCATCAGTTTTGACAATATACATCAGTGGTTCTCAACCTGAGGTCCCCAGATGTTTTTGGCCTTCAACTCCCAGAAATCCTAACAGCTGGTAAACTGGCTGGGATTTCTGGGAGTTGTAGGCCAAAAACATCTGGGGAACCCAGGTTGAGAACCACTGATATACATTTTAGACATGGAAAACAATTTTGCCTGATTTTATTTATTTATTTGAGGTGTTACTATATTGCCTCCTAACCCAAGGGGACTCTCAAGGTGATGAACAAAGAAAAGCAATCAAAAGCAAAAAATATCAATTAAAAACACAGTAAATAATATGTTAAAACGTTAGTATACTGTTTTTATACATACTTAAAACACAACCATTTCAGACATTAAAAGCCACACGAAATAGCACTGTCTAGGCTGCCTGCTGGAAGCTTAAAAGGGATGAGGACAGCCTAATTTCCTTGACCTTGTGCTGCTACAAAGAAAGCCATTATGTGTACATACCAACCTAATTGGAATAGTTTGGAGATTTGGGGTTTTATTGATGCAAAGAGAATTATTTGGCATCTCTGTTGTGTTTGCAGTTGTTGTAAACAATTTGTTACATGGTGGGTGACCTTCTGATAATGACTTTCTCCATAGTTAACAGACTCTGATGATGGAGCCATACTCAAAGCTTTCCCAGCTTGATAGGACCTGTCCATTTTCACTCCACTGGCAAAGTCTTCAAGAACCTACAACACAAACAGGCTGCATAGCAGGACTTTGTGGAGGGTGGAAAATTACAGCTATGAGAAATAATTCTGCTCCATGCCCTTCACTTGAGATCAACTTCCTCTCTTACTCCTGTGATTTAATCATCTTCTCGCTGTGACGTTAAGCAAAGGCCAACTTGTAGTTGAGGTCAGCTTAGTCATTTTGAAAGCCATGTAGGTGTACAAGTAGACAGCCATTTAAAGGTAAGTGGAATGGCAAATAAAAACGGCTTCTCTCATTTCTCTCCATGCAGGCTAAAGTGATCGTTCCCAACAGCACGGCGGGGTTGATCATAGGCAAAGGAGGGGCCACCGTGAAGGCCATTATGGAGCAGTCTGGAGCATGGGTGCAGCTGAGCCAGAAGCCTGAGGGCATCAACCTTCAGGAACGAGTGGTGACCATCAGTGGTGAGCCTGAACAGATCCACAAAGCCGTGGATATCATTGTCCAGAAGATCCAGGAAGATCCCCAGAGCAGCAGCTGCCTCAACATTAGCTACGCCAACATTACTGGCCCGGTGGCCAACTCCAACCCAACTGGATCACCCTATGCCAACTCCACGGACGTCCTGCCAGCTGCCGCCGCCGCTGCCACAGCATCGGGCCTCCTGGGCCACACCAGCCTGGCTGGAGTAGGGGCCTTCCCAGCCGCCCTGCCGGGTTTCTCCGGCAGTGACCTTTTGGCCATCAGCACAGCCCTCAACACCTTAGCCAGCTACGGATACAACACCAGTTCTTTAGGGCTCGGCCTCAACTCTGCAGCCGCCTCTGGAGTGCTGGCCGCCGTAGCCGCTGGCGCCAACCCAGCTGCAGCTGCCGCCGCTAACCTCCTTGCTTCCTACGCCAATGAAGCATCCACTAGCACCACTACCCCAGCCGGTGCAGTCGGAGCCTTCACCTTAGGTTCCTTAGCTGCCGCCACCGGGGCAGCCAATGGCTATCTAGGGACAGCCTCCCCTTTGGTGGCTAGCTCCTTCTTAGCCACAGAGAAGCTTGTGGAAAGCACCAAAGATATGGTGGAGATTGCCGTGCCGGAGAACCTAGTGGGCGCCATTTTGGGGAAAGGCGGCAAGACGTTGGTTGAGTACCAAGAGCTGACAGGCGCCCGCATCCAGATTTCCAAAAAGGGGGAGTTTATTCCGGGTACTAGGAACCGAAAAGTCACCATCACAGGCACTCCGGCTGCGACCCAAGCAGCGCAGTATCTTATTAGCCAGCGAGTAACATACGAGCAAGGTGTCCGGGCCACCAACCCACAGAAAGTGGGTTAAGAGGAGGCTGGAGAGAAGGCTGGGGGAAGGAGTAGAGTTGAAATCAGTCCTTTAATCATTAAAATGGTAACCTACCCGACACCAGCCCCTGTCCAGTGTCCATCTCTCACACATGCACTCCCCTGCTCTGGGCAGCAGCCCAGCGTTTGTTCTACTGGAACTTTATTTCGCTGATGGTGCGATTTATGTGTGTGTGTGTGTATATATATCTATATATCTATATATATGGCAACATTTTCTTTTCTTTTTTGAGTTGATGGATTTTAATAGAAAAACATTTTTTTTAAGAAAAAGAAGTCCTCTTTCTTTCCCTCTTTTCTTTCCAGTTTTCTTTCTCAACAATCTTGGCAGAGGAAGGTCTATCTCTTCATGCTTTGTTCCCCACCCCCGAGTCGATAGATCAAGTTCAGGATTTCTTGATAGGCTATTGGTACTCCCCCTTCATGCCCACGCAGAGTATTGTCACCCGCAGATGCTCAAACTGAGTTTAGACATATTTGTGGGGAGGGAAGACGTGGGTTGAGTTTGCAAGGAGGTGGTTTCTTTGCCTAAGGACCTTCAGTTCTTGAAAATGACACCACTTTGTGTGTTATCTGAGAGGCCCACTGTTTGTAGTGAAGCTGAGTGTGGATTTTCTTCCTCTTGGTATCCTAATTTGGGTATTCTGGGAGAAGGAATGCCTCGAAGAAGGAGGGGTTGGACTGGGAAGGGCTTTGAAACAGGAACACAGGTTTGTTTGAGATGATGGGCATTTAAAAAGGCATGGTTCTTCCACACATATTTTCATGTGGGAGGGAAAAACAGTGTGTCTGTGGGCATTCTTTCCCCCATTTCCCAGCTTTATTTATGATAACAGAAAAAGTGAGGTGCTTGGATTGAAGGTTTGTAGCTGAAGAGTTTTCCTGCATGATAGAGAAGTCACTTTGCAAAGGCAAGGGGGCGAGATCAGAATGTTCACATTGGGGAAGTTTTGATATTGGCAAGTCAGGAGTTGATGGGAATCTGGATTCCAAGTGAGCGTAAGAGCATCATAGTCCCAGAGAGAATACTGAAATAAGCAGTGATCCTCCTGACATGTGAGAAATGGCTGTGATGTAGTTGAGGTGACTTCACATGGTGCCATGAAGTCATGATCTCCTTCCTGAGGTCTGTTTGGCTACTTCCTGTTTTGCCTCTCCCTGAATAGATAAGTTCCTTCACCAAACTTCACATATCCTCACAAGAAGAAAGCTCTCCATGTTTTTTTTCAGGGGTTATCATCTAAAGTGGAGGCCTGTTTTCTTGAAAGACAAGAACAACAGCCAAACCCAACCATCATTTCACTTACGAGTGCCATCCTTTCAGTAAAATCCGTATGGTACAGCTGGACAGGAAATGCTGGCTATTGATGCTCTTATCTTGCTGGGGGCCAAACTTGATGCTTTCTGTAAGATACCCAAAGTTGCACAGCATCCCTTTCCCAGCCTGACCCTCTATCGACATTAGAAAACCACTAAACCATCTTGTTATCAGTATTAGTGCTTTGAGTGGGACTGAACATTGGCAAAGATAATTCAAATCCATGAAAATTGCATCTTTGAATCCCTTTTTGATCCACATTCTCCATGTAATTAAGCAGTATTATTATCCCGCACTGGAGTGAAAGCCTTTACCCCAGTGATTATGCAGCAGGGATCCTACTACCGTGTTCATTTTCTTGCCTCCTCCTTGATGAAGGTTTGCGCTATAGGTTTCTGCCCCAGGGTCATTTGAGCAGCACTTTCAATTTCCAGTGGAAGAAGGTGACTAGTGCGAGGTGCATGGGATTTTTGGGTTGACGGTCCAAGCATAGAGCTGTGTGTTGCTGTTCGCTTATCTGAGCTTTCTCTATTTGCTAGCCTTCTATTGATCAACACTGTGTGACCCCTATCCCATGCAACCATCACCCTTGAAAGGAGGAACATTAAATAAATCAAAGTTCCTCCCTGCAATGTTTACATAAATGCAGCTTCTCTTAAGGCATGAAGAGTATTTAATTCTTTTTTGCTCTTGAAGGTGCCAGCATTTTAATAAGAGCCTAGCTTTCTTGCTGCACTGATATTGTTTTCCCTCTTTAATAAGAACATAGAGTTCAGGATTGGCCCAGAGGCCAAAAACATATAGCACTGCATTGCAATGTGAAGCACTGGGTTGCCTCTGTTTTTCTTTCTCCCTTTCCTTTTAACTAAATGGCTACAGAGGAGCCAAGGCAGAATGGAGTTCTCCCAATGCTGGATTGCCAAGTGGATGTCTACCTCGTCGCCCCAAATCTCATTGCGATACATCCTATAACTTCCTGTGGCACATTTCAGGCTGTGTGCATACAGACCCTCGCCAGCATAAGGCAGTGAGGCATCTCTGTTAGACTACACATCTATCTTCATAGGTAGGTTGGTTTGGTGATAGGAAACTTCTCTGTTTGGAAGAGCCAAGATTGAGATAATCCCATTCAGAAGTGTTTCAAATAGGGGGGAAATGGAGCATACAATGCTCCAAGATTTGGGGTTAGGGTGGGGAAAGATACTGAGGGAGTTATGGGGCTGTTTCACTCCTCAGCTGCTTCAGTAGCTCCTATCTTGCTGTGTCAATGTCCAACTTGCTTCAAGGCGTGTGGACTTGTGCAATATTTTAATTCCTTCCTGACTCCTTCTGAAGCATGGAGGTGGATGGGGTGTGTTTGGGGTGGAGGGTGGGATGGGAGATAGCTGCACACACCCCTCCATCCTTCTTTTAGGTTAGCTTGACCAACTGCTAGGCTAGTTCTTAGGACAATTCTGTGTCTGGATGTGAGTGAGGCTCTGGGGGTGCATAAGGGGATGGGGAAGGGGGGCAGAGAATTAATATCTTATTACGTGGTAGCATGTATCTTTGTTCTGTTTTTTTCCTTCTTAGACTGAAGGGGAGAGTCTTAAGACTCTAAAACCACTAGGGAGCAAAATCTCAAATGTGAATCTTATATACTATTAAAAATGTAAAGGAAGCAATATCTCTATAGCATCTTGCACTGATCCTACAGAGTGAGGAGAGCTGCTGAAGCCAGCATTTTATCTATGGAAGGTTTGCTTGCTAACTAAAGCAGAGGGGAGACAGGCAGCAAGGAATGGTGGCCTCTGTTTACACTGGCGGAGATTCCAGGCCTCCTGGGGTTTTGGTTTTTTTTAAATGATGAACAAAATATTGCTGCTGTTTTAGATGTGTGTCTCGCATATCAGGCTTTTGTGTTAGGGGCAGGAGGGTGGGAGAGGGATATAAAAGGGAAAAAATGTGCCAAATTCTTCAGTCTGCGTCTTTTTAAATATTGTGGATGCTTACGACATAGAGGGATATTCCTTACCCAGTTCCCTGCCTTCTCTGAAATGCTGCAGATATTTTAACAGTATTTTCCCAGCCTGTCCTTCCTGCTTTTTCCCGTCAGCTCTGCTTTGCCCTCCTCTTCTTCCTTTGGGATCTCAGAATCATGGTTTCATGCCAAGGCACACGCGGACTCTGCCACCTGGTCAATTATGTTAAGAAACCATTTTTCCAAAAAACCTTCCTCCTCGTTTGCAGACTTCTGCAACTTCTTAGTAATTTTGAATAATCTTGGCTCCTCCTGAAAGTCATGAGGAGTAGAAATGAGATGCTTTCACTCATATACTTTCAAGTATATTTTTGAAACCAAAAAGATCAGACAGTTGCAGTCTTTTCACCTTTTTTTCTCCCCAACTGTAAGATATGAAACTATAAAACTGAGTTCTGCCGTTAATTGCCATGATATCTCACAGAGGTCTGGTTATGGCTTACATAAAATTGGCATAAAACATCCAGGAGCCACTGATAGCCTTTTGGACAGGTTGGGCAAGAGATAGGATTCATGGTAAAGATACCAAGCCCTTTATAATTCTAGTTTGTGCTGTAAATTTCATACCCCTGAAGACACATAATGCAATTTAACAGTTTGTGAGCATGCCGCTTTCACTAATGCAGCTCCCTGCTGATGACACTTTGGATTGCAGGATCGTGTGCAATTCTGCAGAACGCTTTAGACTTTTTAAAAAAACTGGCAGAAGTCAAAATTCTGGCTTTTAAGTGAGGAATAGCGCTTCTCATATCAGATAGGCATTCTGGTGACTAGCTGGCATGCCACTCCCCAGAAACCTTTCTTTTCTGCTTTGTTGGTGAAATACCGTAAACTTGTCAGTCGGCCCATAGCTTCATTACTTTGCCCAGATTCAAACTCCTGTTACCTCCACTGAAAAGGATGATGGGCAGCAAGATGATGATGGTGAGGACTAATTATTGGTGCTCCAAACCTTGGGTGAGATCATGCTGGGTAACCTCACCTGCCACTGTGTTAGAAAGCAGCAGGATCTCTTTGGATGATGGGATTTCCACATGGAGTTCCTTGCTGAGGATATTTTAAATAGGTTTCTTTTGTGCCAAGTTCCTTTCCTGAGCGAAAAGGAGCTTTGGTAAAGCACTTCTGGATCTGGTCATCTTCTTTGCCCTTCATCCAAAAGACATCAGGGCTAAGGACAACATCCAGGAGGCCAGAGCCACTGAAATGTGAGCTGGGCAGGAGAACTGCCCCTTATACCTTATTTCTTAGCCCCTCTTCCATTTCCCTCTTTCAAATCCCACAAAACTATTTCCTCTTTCCTCTCTTTGAAGAAACCAAACTTGCTGAACAGAGTAGGGCGGGATGAGAGCAGCATTGTAAAGTTGTTTGTATCCACTGCACTTTGGGAGCCATTACTGTAACTTGGAACAGTCAGGTTTCGAGAATATTATTGACATATCCTGTTTAAAAAGACGCACTTTCCCTCCCTCATTTTTGAAGTGCCAAACTATTATTTATAGATGACATGCAGCTATTTAAACAGATTTTTAACAAGGAAAAGGGTTGGGGTGGGGAGGGTGGGCTGGGGGAATGGGGACCGCAGGGGCATTTTGATATTTAAAAACAAAAGTTCTTTAAAAAAAAGTGAAGCTTAGGACTTGTTAGTGGATCTGACGTCAGGATCTTTAGTGGCTTTTAAATAAATATAATACTTTTTTCTATTAAAAAAGGGAGACCTTCAGTTCTGTTCTCAGCTGTCTTTCTCTGGAGCTGTCTTGATGCTGAATGGTGGTGATGGAGGCACGGGTCTTTTGCCCCGTAACTCGAGGAGGCAGGGAGCATGTGATTGTATACCAACTCCTTTTGGGAGGGGGAATCTGCTTTGTGAAACCATGTCCAATTTCTATATGTTGAAAAGCCCAATCTTGCTTTGGTGGGAAAACTATCACCTTGCACATATGCTGGTTTTGGAGCAAAGGTGCAAAAGAGGAAAGCAGACACCATGGAGAAGGCATTTTAAAGTCACTCCTATGCTGTAGATTCATGTCCAGTGTTTTCTGAGCTGATATATTTCCTCCACCAAACTGGACTGTTGAATAGAAGGGAGGAGAACATGCCTCTGCTTGGAAACCCAATGCTCAATCCAGCAAAAGTTCTTTTACATGGCTTTTGATGGGATTTTAGAGCAGCCCTAAGGCCCATTTCATTGATTTCCAGTGGAGTTACATCTTAAACCTGAAGCAGTTTTGTCCAAATTAGGCTTTACTGATTCCATTTGGACTTACCCATGAGGTTACCACCAGAATTATCATCTTGTTGGTTTGTAGCCATGGTTTCTCTCTGGCTGTTTTCCATGATGAGATGCAACAATGTTGAGTCTTGAGGGAAAAGGATCAAGGCACATTCTCCCTTCTTCACCTGATGCTCTTTAAACTCTGACCTCCTTGAGAAAAAATAATCTCAGTTTACGATCTTGGTGCCCAGATGGGAAGTGGAGGGAATGATATTGTATTGAGTGACATGCATGGTGAACCTTGGAGATCGGTGGGCACGTTTTTGAACGGGTGAGTTTTCCAATTGCCTCCCCTCTCTCTTCTGGATTGTCTTGGTATATCCTGCCTCCCCTTTCCCTCCATTTTAAATAAGTTTCAAAAGCAGCAATTCCTGGGTGCTTTGAACCTCCTGCCCTCTTCACACAGAGACGCTGTTGCTCCAGCGAAGTGGCAGCGAAACCTGCTTTGGTGACAGCCGGGACTTTATGAGCTCTCAATGTGCCAAATATGAGCCAGATTTTTATGAATCAAATAATGAAATAATAATAATAATCAGCCGTGGAGATGGTCTAGCTGGACTTTGCTGCTGGCACTCCACTCTCTATACGAAAGGGAAACTTTCTCCTTTTGAGGCGTGCCCTCCAGGCTCCTCCTGCCAATCCAAGGTGTGTTCAAAGAGTGTTTCCGAATTAAAGCTTTGGAAGGCAAGACAGGAATGGGGCTGTAACTTAATCAAAGGATTATTACATATTCAGCGTCCCATAGGGCTAATATGCACCTATATATCGCATAAGAAACATATACATTTGCCCAGCAGTTGGGGAGGGGGAGCGAGAATCGTCTTGTTATCATCTCCTCTCCACTTACTGTACCCCCTTTGCATTTACCATATCACTGTTCTTGTTTTTCTTCTCTTTTCTTTTCAAGTTTTTTAGGCAGCCATGTTTAAAATAAAAAAGGGGTTTGGTGGCAAGGTGAGAAAAAGACAAAGCAAGACAAGGAAGAGGAAGGAAATGCATTTGATAAGATTGAATGGGATCCTATTCCGGGCGAAAAGTCCTCTCCTCCTCCACATGTGTGTACATCCCAGTTGTTGAGTGCCAAGCCCTCATTCTTCCCTTTTGCCGCTCTCCCCTTTTCCCCAAAAGCCCTTTTTTTTTTAATTTGTGTCAGGACACACTCATCCTCTGGAGCATCCTTTCCATCCAGCATTTTGAACAAGTTCGCACGCCACAAAACTTCTATATATAAATATATATATAAGTACATATATATATTATTATTTTTTAAAAAAACACTTACCTAAAGCAGCATTGGGACTATTTATACCATGGTTGGCTACCTCCGGACTGCTTTTTTTTTTCCAAATCCACTTTCATCATTCTCAGCATCGAGAACATTTCTAGCGTGTTGGTTTTTTTTTTTCCAGGGGGAATACAGCACTCACCTTTCAAAACGTTTGTTTGTTTGTTTGTTTTTAAAAAAAATGTCAAACCTTTGCTTCATCCGAATTTTGGGGGATTCCATCTCGAATTCTCTCGCTGCCGGGGACAGTTTCCACCTTGTTTCAACCCGTCTTCTGAACTTTCAAGCTTCACCCTTCCATCATTTTGAACTTATAACCTCCCTCCTTCTGTGTTCATCAAAACCTGTGTTTTTTGGATTTTTTCCTCATCTTCCATATTACAAAAAAAATAACAAAAAACAAAAAAAACAAAACAGAAAAACAAATTAAAATTATATATATAAATATATAAATATTAGGGGAAAAGACAAGTGCAACAGACTGTCAAATTCTTACAATTTAGTCTACTGAATGAGATGATTTGATGTCATATTTTTTTCTCTTTTAACTGTGAACAACAACAACAGCAAAATGTTTCTCCACCATCGCTTCATTGTAAATACTCTGTTTCTGTTTGAACATGTTTGCGGGGTGCGGGAGGGGAAGGGAAAAAGAGGGAGGCCATTGATTTTGTGTTCTCAAACATCAGAGACGTGTCGGTGCATAAAAGTGCTGGAGGTTTTGGGGGTGGACAGAATCGCTCAATATATTCCAAAATGTTTTGGGAGGTAGCAGAAAGAGTTATGGTGTTATCAGGAATAATTTAAAGTTTTTCTTTGGTCTGTACCAGACCACTTTGGCTGCAGAGATCAGGTGTTGCACCTAAATACTCCCACCTTCCCACACACTACGTAAATATAGCAGGCAATAAGAAGTGCCGTAATATATTTCCTCTCCTTTAAAAAACATAAATGTAAGATTTTTTTCTCAGATAGGTGTGGTGTCTGAAGTTTATTTTCAGGATATGAGATTTGCAAGATTTGGTCCACTACGGCCAAGTTTAACTTCCCATCCTAAGATTCTGATAAAGGAGAGAAAGCCTTGTCACCTTTAAAAGGTCTGATATTTCAATTTAATCTTTGCAGTCCAAAGGGAAAACATTTGGCCCACAACATTTGCAGGGGTTATGAGCCCCGTGAAAGTGGAAAATATATTACCAATATATTTTTTAACATGAAAGGGCACCGCTCTAAGTATCTTTTCACCCTCCAGACTCCAATGGAAGTTTATTGTATTGTCACTCTGGAGGACCTACAAGTGTCTAGAGAAAACATATCCATCAAATCTGTCAATAATCAAATGTGTGGATACATAGCCCATGAAAGTTGAGAGGTGACTGTATAGTTTGTTAGGAAAATGTGCAAATGAAAATGTGTAGCTTTGGGAAATGGCAATGCAGCAATTCCTGCTACTTAGGAACATTTTGGAATTGGAAACATTAGGATAGAGCTTGGTTCTGAAACCGTATTTGCTATGAATGAGAAAAGCAAAATTAGAGGAGGACAATTTAAATGTTGCTGCATTCACATTATTTGTGTCTCCCTCCAAGGGAGTGCTTTTCTGTTTCAAACCAGAACAGCAATGCCAGCTTAATACCCCTTTTGTCTCATGTCTTGGGAATGCCCATCTCTTCCTTCCTTTAGTTCCTTAACAGAGGCTTTGTGGCCAGACAGTTCTGGATTCAAATCTGTGTTGAAATCCTACAAATTTTCACAAAGGACCTCAAAGGATGTTTGAGGTTCCATAAAGTTGGCTGCCAGTAAGAGTCACCAAGGCCTTTTCTACACAGCTGTATAAAATCCAGATTATCTGCTTTGGACTGGATTATTTGGCAGTGTAGACTCAGGCAATCCAAAGCAGGTAATGTGAACTATCTCCCTTGATATTCTGGATTACATAGCGGTGTAGAAGGGCCCTAAGATTGGCTTCAATGGGCCAACAGTCTGATTTGGGGTGAGGCTTTTTCAGCATCCATTGATCAATGCACAAACCTCCAATATCTTTTATGCAACTGTCTCCAATCATTCTGGATTTTTGTTCTCCATCCAACCTCTCCTTTTAACAGCAATCTTATTTATTTGCGTGGGATGGTGCCAAAGGGGGTGGGAAGGGAAATCCAAGAGAGATATGATTGAAAATGTTTTATTGTAAAATAAAAAAAAATAGAGAGAGAGACAGAAAGAGAGAAAAGGAGAAAAAAAAGAGCAAACAAGTAACCAACTCCATCATCATGGCTACATAGCAAAACCAACAAAAAAAAAACCTGAATGTCTTGGTAGGTTTGTGTGTTTTAGTGTAAAGTTGTGTATTGATTTTGTGCTCAGTGAAGTCAGCATTTTTTTTAGTGCTAATACTATTAACTCATTTCTGTCATGATAAATGTCCATTCACGACATCACTTCCGTCTTCCGTTGTCGTTTTTTCTTTACATTTCACGACAATCTCTTAACCCATTTTTACTAATGGAGCTGGGAGGGAGGTGTCACAGCAAGGAAGCGACATCTAGGCCTCATCATTTCCTTTCCACTCACCCACCCCTTCCTTGTCCCATGAACCAGGCACGGGGTCAGCTTAGAAGGGCCTGAGAGGGTCCTCCTCGGACCGAGAGGGCAGGCCCATCTGTGTCTTGTTGGAACATGTGGTCGATCATCGTGGCTGAACCCTTGAGCCCCAGGTCCTTGTCCACAATGGCGAGGTTTCTTGCTACCTCACTAAATCAGGCACTGTTCCATGGCGTCTGTGGAATGGACCTACCTCACCTGCTGGGAAAGACACGTGACAGAAAGGCTCCTTCCTTCAAGAAGGCAAGCTTCATCTTGCCTTCCATTTGGATGCAAGGTCAGCTTGGACACATCTCTGCATACGATCGCCTGGATCTTCTAATGTAAGATGCAGCAGAGATACCAGTTGCCCAAAATATATCAGGGACACAATGGGTGGAGAGCCAACACTCTTTATATTAATATGGGGAAGATATGAGTTACCAGATGCAAATTGGATTCAGTGCTCTTCTGCCCCATCCAATATGACCAATGATGGGATATAATGAGAGTTGTGGCCCAACATCTGGAATGCCAAAGGTTCCCCCACCATAGCATGCATTAAAACTTCTCTTGTCTGAAAGATCTTCCAGGTGCAGATTGGGTTCAGTTTGCTTCTGCTCCAGCCAGCATGGCCAATGATGAGATGATGATAAGGAGAGTCATGGCCAACAACATCTGGAATGCCATAAGTTCCCCTATCTTGACATACACTAAAGCCTTCCTTTTCTCTAAAGCAGTGGTGTCCAACCTTTGGTCCTCCATGTATTTTGGACCAAAGCTTCTGGGAGTTGGAGTCCCAAGCACCCAGAGGGCCAAAGGATGGACGCCACTGCTCTAAAGCAGTGGTTTTCAACCTGTGGGTCCCCAGGTGTTTTTGGCCTACAACTCCCAGAAATCCCAGCCAGTTTACCAGCTGTTAGGATTTCTGGGAGTTGAAGGTCAAAAACATCTGGGGACCCCAGGTTGAGAACCACTAGTCTAAAGGATCGAGGCATTCTTACAACTGGAAGAGAAAATCCATTTGGAAAGCATTGCTTTGATTCGGGGAGAAGCAGATGGGATTGAATTTGGGGGAGTCAGCATTGTGAGTTTCTCTTTCGTCCTGTCTGGCTTTGAGGTTTGAAGAGAAAGAAGAAATGGAGTTTCTTGAATCCAAACCTAAGTGATTCAAAATAGCCGAGGTGGCTTTGTGATTAATTTATTAATTGGATTATGGGGGACAAATGATAGGTTTTCAGCTAAAACCGATGCCCCCACTCAATTTTAGGACAGTTGCATTTCCACTCCCTTATTGTTGATGCAGCCCTAGCTTCTGCCAACCTAGCAGTTTGAAAACATGCAAATGTGAGTAGATCAATAGGTACCGCTCCGGCGGGAAGGTAACGGCGCTCCATGCAGTCATGCCGGCCACATGACCTTGGAGGTGTCTACGGACAACGCTGGCTCTTCGGCTTAGAAATGGAGATGAGCACCACACCCCAGTCAGACATGACTGGACTTAATGTCAGGGGACTACCTTTACCTTTTTATTGTTGATGCTGTAAAAGCATTGTTCTGTCACTAGGGTCAGTATGGTGCCTTAACCCTCAGCATTATCTTCTAGTGCAGTGGTTCTCAACCTGTGGGTCCCCAGATGTTTTGGCCTTCAACTCCCAGAAATCCTAACATCTGGTAAACTGGCTGGGATTTCTGAGAGTTGTAGGCCAAAACACCTGGGGACCCACAGGTTGAGAACCACTGTTCTAGCGCCATCATAGTAGTGCCTTCCAGCTGAACCCAAATTTAAATATGTTAAGGAAACTATGAACAGCCACTGCGGTACGACAAAAACAGTCCTTCCTTGATATCTTAGACATGACTAAAAACATTTGGTACAAATAAGGAACTGTGGGGGAAACAGGAACACAATCATTTTCTTTAGAGAATATGGGTATGGTCTACTAAGGATCATACTGGTCTAAGTATCTTGACAAAAACTAAATACAAGACAATCTAGAATAGGAAATCATCTGATTTTGTCATAATGTTGCCCTTAATAGCCACATTTTTATCACACATAACAAAAGGCTAAGTTTTTGACCTGGAACAGCTAACATGTTCACCGTCACCTACCCTCCACTATCATCCCCAACAATGTTGAGTGACAACTTTCATAAGCTAAATGTTTATGGGGAAATGGAAGAAGGAAACATACTTGTGGCTCTAATAGGGTGGAGAATACGCTCTGGGTTTTAGACCGAACTTTATGAGCTACCTCAAAATACTACCCCAGTTTCAAGAATATCACTAGGAACATCGAAAAGTGCCTTTTATGTGTGTCTTAATGTCAGATTATCCACTGCAGTAGCAGGAACTGGGGGAAACAGGCTGGAATGGTGGATGCCGGGTTCAGGCGTGAAATAGAAAAGGACAGCAAGGTTTAGTGTTATTAAAAGATTGGGGAGTAAGGGGGAAGTTATAGGGTCGGCAAAATGACGACAATTTAATTCTTAAAGAAAAATTAAATATTCCTTCAGTCCCCAAATTTCTAGCATTGCAGCACTATCAAAAAGCCTGGGCTTTTAGAAATATTGCTTAGGTGTCCAAAGAAAAAGGAGACGTGAACAAGGGGATGCAAATACAGTACGTCAGTGTTTCTCAACCTTCCCAATGCCGCGACCCCTTAATACTGTTCCTGATGTTGTGGTGACCCCCAACCATAAAATTATTTTCGTCACTCCTTCATAACCGTAACATTGCTACTGTTATGAATCATAATGTAAATATCTGATATGCAGGATGTATTTTCATTCACAGGAACAAATTTAGGCACAAATACTC
Source organism: Anolis sagrei (assembly GCF_037176765.1). Lineage (NCBI taxonomy): Eukaryota > Metazoa > Chordata > Lepidosauria > Squamata > Anolidae > Anolis > Anolis sagrei. The sequence continues at coordinate 76,025,217 of NC_090035.1, read as the reverse complement.
GATACGCCCCAAATTTGAATATCGGTGGGATTGAGAGAAGATTGATTTTGTCATTTGGAAGTTGTAGTTGCTGGGATTTATAGTTCACCTACAATCAAAGAGCATTTTGAACTCCACCAATGATGGAATGGAACCAAACCTGGAACAAAGAACTCACGCAACCAACAGAAAATCCTGGAAGGGTTTGGTGGGTATCAACCTTGAGTTTTGGAGTTATAGTTCACCTACATCCAGAGAGCACTATGGACTCAAACAATGATGGATCTGGATCAAACTTGGCACTGATACTCAATATGCCCAAATGTGAACATTGGTGGAGTTTGGGGAGAATAGTCTAGGTATTGGAGGAAGTAAGTTAGTCCAGTCTGTTGTTTTAGACCTGTTATTGTGTTGAGATAATCTTTGCGTTAGAATGTCCATGGCATGAATATTCCATATGCCCAAATACGAACACAGATGGGAGTTCGGGGGAAATAGACCTTGACATTTGGGAGTTGTAGTTGTGGGGATTTACAGCTCACCTACAATCAAAGAGCATTCCGAAGCCCACCAATGATAGAATTGGGCCAAACTTCCCACACAGAACCCCCATGACCAACAGAAAATACTGTGTTTTCTGATGGTCTTTGGAGACCCCTCTGACACCTCCTCGTGACCCTTCCAGGGGTCCCAACCCCCAGGTTGAGAAACGCTGCAGTAAGATGGCTTTCAGAGTCTCACTCTCTGCAATGCTGGAAATTTGGGAATGGGAGGAAAATTTCATTTAGGAACTGAATGGGGAAAAAAATAACTCAGTCTAGAGCAGGCATGGGCAAACTTTGGCCTTCTGGATGTTTTGGACTTCAACTCCCAGAATTCCTAACAGCCTCAGGCCCTTACCTGAGGAAGGAAGGGGCCTGAGGCTGTTAGGAATTCTGGGAGTTGAAGTCCAAAACACCTGGAAGGCCAAAGTTTGCCCATACCTTGTCTAGAGTATCATAAAGTCAAAAATAATTACAAAAGAAGTACCTTGGGGGGGGGGGGGATACATGTAGTTCCCGGCATCTTGGCAAAGGGAGTTTCCACAACTTTTCTTACCAAAAGAATGTCTCTTCCAAGCTGTCTCCTCCTGCAACCACATGTGAATGCATCAGAACTGTAAAAACAAAAACAACAAAGTGCCATTTTTAAAAGAATGATTTATTTATATTTCAAGTGTGTGTTTCCCTTTTTTTTTTCTTATTCCCAATATGTTTCTCCTAATTTTTCCCTGCAGGGAGATGAGGAACCACAAAAAGAAAGAATAAAGGGTTTGTGTTCTCTTCCTTTGCAAAGTGTGCTTTGAACTTAGGGTAGTTGCCTTCATGAACTACATTTCCCATGAAGGCCTGGTGGTGCAGTGAGTTAAAGCTCTAAGCTGCTGAACTTGCTGACTGAAAGGTCACAGGTTTGAATCTTGGGAGTGGAATGAGCTCCCGCTGTTGGCCCCAGCTTCTGCCAACCTAGCAGTTTGAAAAAATGCAAATGTGAGTAGATCAATAGGTACCATTCCGGCGGAAAGGTAATAGCGCTCCATGCAGTCATGCTGGTCACATGACTTTGGAGGTGTCTATGGACAATGCCGGTTCTTCGGCTTAGAAATGGAGATGAGCACCAACCCCCATGACTGGACTTAATGTCAGGAGAAAACCTTTACCTTTAACCTACAGAAACCCAGAGAGCATTGCCACTAACTTAAGGATTGGATTTCAAAAAGTAGTTTTCCATAAAGACATAGTGCTTAAGATACAAGAGATTCTCATTACTTGTGGGTGTCAATTAGAGATTTCCTCTTGATGCAAGGAATATATTGATGGAATAATGCAGCAATGGTGTTTGCAAAAGGATAAAGCCCCCTCTCTCCCCTGACACCCAATTAACCCACTTTTTGGGCATCATTTACGATACGGATATACTGCCATTTGCTTTGCGGAGAGGGAAGAATGATCACACATTGTTTTATTGTTGAGTGCCTTCAAGATGTTTCCAAATTATGGGAAACCCAAGGTAAAACCTAACAAAACCAAGGTTTGTTCAGTAGAGCTTCCTCTCTGTTTTTTCGTGTCAGGAGCGACTTGAGAAACTGCAAGTCGCTTCTAGTGTGAGAGAATTCGCCATCTGCAAGGAAGTTGCCCAGAGGACAGCCGGATGTTAAACTATCCTGTGGGAGGCTTCTCTCGTGCTCCTGCATGGGAAGGTAGAGTTGACAGACAGGAGCTCACCCACTCCCCAGATTCAAACTGCCGATCTTTCGGTCAGCAATTCAGCCGACACAAGGCTTTAACCCATTATGCCACTGAGGTCTCCTCACCTTCCTTTGAAGCTGAGAGTATGCAATTTGCCAGAGGTCTCCCAATTGTTTTCCTTGGCCAAGTGGGAATTTGAATCCCAGATTCTGGAGTCACAATCCAGCCCTTAAACCACTTGAAGGCACAAGGACAGAAAGCCCGTCACAAAAAAATGGAGTCCCATTTGGCCCGTCATCGCTTCCATCACACCTTCATTGACCACATCTCACCTGTTTCACCTGAACCCTCTCTGTGTGTCCCCAATGACTGCAGTCCTTGCCTTTATCATGCCAACGTGTTTGGGTTCAAAACCTTTTCACTCTGAAAGCCTTTGGATGCATAAGAGTACATGTGTCAAACTCAAGGCCAACGGGCTGAATTTAACCCTCTGTGTAATCTTATGTGGCTCTCCTTCAGATGCTGGACTTTTTTTTTTTTTTTGTCGTGTCAGGAGTGACTGGAGAAACTGCAAGTCGCTTCTGGTGTGAGAGAATTGGCCATCTGCAAGGACGTTGCCCAGCGAACGTCCGGATGTTTTGATGTTTTTACCATCTTTGTGGGAGGCTTCCCTCACATCACCACATGAGGAGCTGGAGCTGATAGAGGGAGCTCACCTTCACTCTCCCCAGATTCGAACCTGTGACCTGTCAGTCTTCAGTCCTGCTGGCACAGCGGTTTAACCCACTGTGCCACTGGAAGCTCCAACTCCTGTATTCCTCACTATTAGACATCATGACCAGAGCTGATGGGAGTTGTGGTCCAGTAACACCTGGAAGGCTGCTGTTTGCTCTGTTTAATCAGGAGAGTGGGGTTTGAATTTCGATACAAGGCTTGTCTTGAGTTTAAAATGTCCTTTAGCCTTTCCCCAACCTCAGAGCCACAAGTGCTGTTGGGTTGCAGTGCCCATTATCCCCAGTCTTCGTGGTGGATAATCAAAACAATGGAAGTTGTCATTCAGTAACTTCTGGGGACCCAGACTGGGCAAAAACTAAAGAGTATAGAATCATAGAATCAAAGAGTTGGAAGAGACCTCATGGGCCATCAAGTCCAACCGCATTCTGCCAAGAAGCAGGAATGTTGCATTCAAATCACCCCTGACAGATGGCCATCCAGCCTCTGTTTAAAAGCTTCCAAAGAAGGAGCCTCCACCACACTCTGGGGCAGAGAGTTCCACTACTGAACGGCTCTCACAGTCAGGAAGTTCTTCCTCATGTTCAGATGGAATCTCCTCTCTTGTAGTTTGAAGCCATTGTTCCGCGTCCTAGTCTCCAAGGAAGCAGAAAACAAGCTTGCTCCCTCCTCCCTGTGGCTTCCCCTCACATATCTATCTATCTATCTATCTATCTTATCTATATAGTTGGCCCTCTGTATCCGTGGATTTTCCACCCATGGATTCAAAGGTCCTTTGAAGGCAACCAAAGGCTGATGTGGCCCTCTATGGAAATGAGTTTGACAACTTTGCATTTGACTATGTCTTCCATCACGCTGGCTTGTTTGGAATAGGGCAGTGGTTCTCAACCTGGGGTCCCCAGGTGTTTTTGGCCTACAACTCCCAGAAATCCCAGCCAGTTTACCAGCTGTTAGGATTTCAGGGAGTTGTAGGCCGAAACACCTGGGGACCACAGGTTGAGAACCACTGGAATAGGGTAAGTCCAACACCTCCGTTGTGTGGACAAAGGAGACTACTTTAGGACAAAGGGGCTTCCAGTTTCTCTTCTCTCTACCTCAACTGTTGCTATATTTTGTAAACATCTAGACCTCTAGCACTAGCTAGATCAGGTATGGGCAAACTTGGGCCCTCCAGGTGTTTTGGACTTCAACTCCCACAATTCCTAACAGCCGGTAGGCTGTTAGGAATTGTGGGAGTTGAAGTCCAAAACACCTGGAGGGCCCAAGTTTGCCCATGCCTGATCTAGATTCACTTTTGAGGACCTAGTGATTCCTAGAAGGTCTTCATCAAATCCCAAAATGTGGAGGGCCGACTGTGTATTGCTTGTTTCCCCCTCTTTTCCCCCCCAATATTGAGTGGATACGAAGTCCGAATTTTGCCACTCCATAGACCGGGATGTCCTTTCTCTGCTTATTGTATGTTCAGGCTCCAGCGAGACACAGTCCTGCCCCCTCCTCCTTTAAGGGAGAAGGTCGGGCCAGGTCTCCGCCACTTTTTCTGTGCTCAGAGGCTCGGAGACAGGATGGAAGATGACAAGCCCCATCCAAGGAGAAGACAGGGCGCTGTCAGAACCAGCCCGGGCCCTGAATTATTCACCAAGATGTCCTCAGAGAGGAAAGACGCGCAATGGGGAGAGAGGAGCATCGGTTCAGAAAAACCTGTTCTAGCTGGAACTGGAGGAGAAGGCCGCTGCCTTGGAAGAGCAGGAAACAAACTGAATCCAAATGGAGACTGAAGTCATGAAAATAGAAGAAGATGAGAGGCGAATCTCCGATGTCGAATTAGTTCATTTTGACACCACTTTTAACTTTCATGGCTCAATGGTATGGAACCATGCGACAGTTTTAGAAAGTCTTTTGTCTTCTCTGCCATTGAGTGCCAGTCACCTAAATGGCACTCTATGGATTCCATAGCACTGAACCATGGCAGTTCAAGTGGTGTCAAGCTGCATTGATTCCACAGTATAGCTGCACCCCATGTCACCTATACTGACTACTAACATAGATACCTAGCATTGCCCAGGTGTCATTGGGACTGCTGCTTCCTTTCTCTTCCCTTCTTTTTCTTTCATCTCATCCTTCCTTTGTCCTTCCTTCCTTCCTTTCTTCCTTCCTTTAGCTCTTCAATTTTCCCTCCCTTTCTCTTCTTCTTTTTTCTTTCTTTCTTCCCTCCCTTCCTTTCTCCTTCCTTCCCTTATTTCTTCCCTTCCTTCCTTTGTCCCTTCTTTCTTCCCTTCCTTTCCTTTCTCTTCCTTCTTTTTCTTTCTTCCCTCCCTCCCTTCCTTCTTTTCTTTGTCCCTTCTTTCTTCCTTCCTTTCTTTCTCTTTCTTTTTCTTTCTTCCCTCTCTTCCTTCCTTTCTTCCCTCTCTCCCTCCCTTCCTTCTTTCCTTCCCTCCTTCATCCCTTCTTTCTCTTTGTTCCTCTTCCCTTCTTTTTTTCCTTCCCTTCCTTCCTTTCCCCTCCCTCCCTCCATCCTTTCCTTCCTTCTTTCCTTCCTTCCTTTGTCTCTTCTTCCTTCCTTTCCTTTCTCTTCCTTCCCTTATTTCTTCCCTTCCTTTCCTTTCTCTTCCCTTCTTTTTCTTTCTTCCCTCCCTCCCTCCCTTTCTTTGTCCCTTCTTTCTTCCTTTCTTTCTCTTCCCTTCTTTTTCTTTCTTCTTTCTCTCCCTTCCTTTCTCCTTCCTTCCTTCCTTCCTCCCTTCCTTCTTTCCTTCTCTCTTCATCCCTTCTTTCTCTTTTTTTCTCTTCCCTTCTTTTTTTCCTTCCCTTCCTTCCTTTCCCCTCCCTCCCTCCATCCTTTCCTTCCTTCCTTCCTTCCTTCCTTCCTTCCTTCCTTCCTTCCTTTGTTCCTTCTTTCTTCCTTTCCTTTCTCTTCCTTCTTTTTCTTTCTTCCCTTCCTCTTTCTCCCTCCCTCCTTTCATTCCTTCTTTCCTCCCTCCCTCCCTCCCTTCTTCCTTTCCTTTCTCTTCCATTCCTTCTTTCTTTCCTCCCCTTTCCTCTTTCTTCCTTCCTTCCCTCCTTTTCTTCCTTCTCTTCTTTCCTCCCTTCCCCTCATATACATGTCATCTAGCAAAAACCAATCCCCTTCATTCCCTTTCTCTCCCAGTGACATCACAAAGGGCCACTTCACCTAGCAACAGCCAAATTTGGGCCTGAAAGAGATGGGTTTTAAAAAATAATAATAACTTTAAATCCTTCAATTATTTCAAGTTGGATAATGAAGGGTCTGTATGCCAGGCTTGACCTAGATATATCAAGCCATAGAGGAGCTTTTGTGGTACGAGCATATTACACACACACATATAAAGGTGGAGGTTTCCCCTGACATTAAGTCTAGTCATGCTGGACTCTGGAAGGTGGTGCTCTTCTCCATTTCTACGCCGAAAATCCGGCGTTGTCCGTAGACACCTCCAAGGTCATGTGGCCAGCATGACTGCATGAAGCACCATTACTTTCCTGCAGAAGCAGTGCCTAATGATCTACTGTTTTCAAATTGCTGGGTTGGCAGAAGCTGGGGCTAACAGCGGGAGCTCACCCTGCTCCCCGGATTCGAATCTGGAAACATTATTTGTGAACGAGGAGCAGAATCATAACCATGATCCCGTGCTGCCTCAACTATATCCCACACGTACCATTTCCTGATTCGTGTTCTTACTCATCTTGCTCTTCACGCCGAAAACACTTTCCCGATCTCTATTCCACTGAGCCTTGTCCCCATTCTCCAATTCCCCTATTAAACGCAAGGCGTTACTCCAGATTTCCCAATTCTATGGCCTCTTTCAAATAGATTGGACTCTTTTAACTCCCAGAAATGTGCTCCAACACAGTAGCTGGGGATGGTGGGAGGTGTCCGATACATTGCTGATGGAGCCAGCCTTGGACTGTTAGCTGTTATCACTTCCAAAAAAAGACCATTGAGCCCTTACATTCATCCTTTTGTTTCCAGGGCTCTTCTTGCACTTCCTTTCACTTCTCCAGATATAGGAAGCGGCTTTGCAGCTGGCATCCTTTTGATTGTTGAAACAACCTCGGCAAAGTGGCTCATGCGCTGGTGACGGCAAGCTGGTAAATAAAAGACAAATTAATGGGTGAAAACAAAACAGCATCAAGATTTTCCTGCTGCAATGCTCCACTTCCTCAGGACTCAAAAATATTTCTTGCTGAGAGTGGAAGTAATCGTTCCCATTTCTATCCTCTTCCCATCTTTCTGCCTTTCACACCATTCAATTTGCTCCGATCATTGACCAAACTTTTTGTATGTTGACTGATGATTTATTATGTCATCCCAATACATTTCAGGTTGTTGTGAGTTTTCCGGGCTGTATGGCCATGTTCCAGAAGCATCCTCTCCTGATGCTTTGCCTGCATCTTTGACAGAGGTTGTGAGGTCTAATGTATTGTCGAAGGTTTTCATGGCCAGAATCACTGGGTTGTTATAGTTTTTTTCGGGCTATATGGCCATGTTCTAGAGGCATTTTCTCCTGACGTTTCGCCTGCATCTATGGCAAGCATCCTTAGAGGTAGTGAGGTCTATTTCCTAGTTCCAACAGACCTCACTACTCTGAGGATGCTTGCCATAGATGCAGGCAAAACGTCAGGAGAGAATGCCTCTAGAACATGGCCATATAGCCCGAAAAAACCTACAACAACCCATTGTGAGGTCTGTTGTTCCAGAGGTTGTTCCAACAGACCTCACAACTTCTGGGGATGCCTGCCATCGATGAGGGTGAAACACCAGGAGAGAATGCTTCTGGAACATGGCCATACAGCCCGGAAAATTCACAACGACTCAGTGATTCCAGCCATGACAGCCTTTGACACTACCAATACATTTTGCCATTAAGTTTCCTCAGAGGTAGTTTATGCCACTTCCTTCCACTGAAATATAGCCAACGGCACTTGATATTCATTAGCAGTCTCCCATCCAAGTACTAGCCAATGTTGACCCTTCCATGATTTGGTGCCTTTGGGCTAATTAGACCCTTATACACTGTCATATAATCCAGATTATTGAAGCAGATAATCACCATTATCTGATTTTAACTGGATTATATGAGTCTACACTGCCATATAATCCAGTTCAAAGCAGATAATCTGGATTTTATATGAAAATGTAGATGGAGCCTTAGACCCCTTCTACAATGCCATGTAATCCAGATTATCAAAGTAGATAATCCAGTAGATGGGTCTAAGGCTCCATCTACATTTTCATATAAAATCCAGATTATCTGCTTTGAACTGGATTATATGGCAGTGTAGACTCATATAATCCAGTTAAAATCAGATAATGGTGATTATCTGCTTCAATAATCTGAAAAACTCCATCAGTACTTAAAGTTTGTTATGTTGGGTAAGTTTGCTCTAGATGCATCATCGGTAGGGTTAAGTCTGCTCTCTGGTTTTGGGTGAACTACAACTCCCAGAAAGAAAAAGGTCAGTTCCCCTCAAACCCCTCTGGTCACCAAATTTTGGCATATCAGATATGTGTGCCAAGTTTGGTCCAGATCCATTGGTGTTTGGGTTTACAGTTCTCTCTGGATGTAGGTGAACTACAACTCCTTCAAATCAAGGTGAATTTCCCCAAAAAAACCTCCAGTATTTTTTGCTGGTCAAGGGGGCTTTGTATGGTCCAATTCCATAGTGGAAGCTAAAGCTGTTCGTGGAGGCAGGAGCTTTTCTGTGTAAGTGGACGCCCCAGCCACAAACACATACATATTTTACTTTTATTATGTGTATAGATTTCTCTCTCTTTTCCCATTGTCAAAGGAAGCTGGGATGTACTGGGAGATGGATGGAGGAAGGGCTTGAAAACTGAAAGTGGCCTTGATAGGAAAATGGGAAAGGTAGCAACAGGACAAAAGACTTCAAAATCTTGACATACTTTAATAGGAATTGGGAAGAGAGGAATATAGGAAGGAATGGGAAAATATGAATCAGACCTTAATTGGAAAGTTGTCAAGAGATGGATGAAGGAAAGAGGTGAAAACCTGATAAGGCATTGATGGGAAGGTGGGAAGAAAGAGGACAAAAGACACCAAAGGGTGCATCTGCACTGCGGAATTAATGCAGTTTGACACCACTTTAACTGCCATGGTTTAATCCTGAGGGATTTTAGGAATTGTAATTTGGTGAGGCATCACAACCCTCTTAGGCAAAGAAAGCTAACAAATCCATAAAACTACAGCTCTCGGGATTGCATAGCATTGAACTATGGTGTCAAACTACATTAATTCCATAATGTATATGCACCCTAAGGTCCTTTCTACACTGCCATATAAAATCCAGATTATCTGAAGTGGATTATATGGCAGTGTAGACTCATATAATCCAGTTCAAAGCAGATAATGTGGATTATCTACTTTGATAATCTGGGTTACATGTCATTGTAGAAGGGGGTCTAAGGCTTCATCTACATTTTCATATAAAATCCAGATTATCTGCTTTGAACTGGATTATATGGCAGTACAGACTCATATAATCCAGTTCAAAGCAGATAATGTGGATTATCTACTTTGATAATATGGGTTACATGTCATTGTAGAAGGGGGTCTAAGGCTTCATCTACATTTTCATATAAAATCCAGATTATCTGCTTTGAACTGGATTATATGGCAGTACAGACTCATATAATCCAGTTCAAAGCAGATAATCTGGATTATCTACTTTGATAATATGGGTTACATGTCATTGTAGAAGGGGGTCTAAGGCTTCATCTACATTTTCATATAAAATCCAGATTATCTGCTTTGAACTGGATTATATGGCAGTACAGACTCATATAATCCAGTTCAAAGCAGATAATCTGGATTATCTACTTTGATAATCTGGGTTACATGTCATTGTAGAAGGGGGTCTAAGGCTTCGTCTACATTTTCGTATAAAATCCAGATTATCTGCTTTGAACTGGATTATATGGCAGTACAGACTCATATAATCCAGTTCAAAGCAAATAATCTGGATTATCTACTTTGATAATCTGGATTACATGGCATTGTAGAAGGGGTTTTTCAGGGTTAACATGGCATGATGTGAGCTGCAGTTCACCCATAACCTTATGAGTTTTGTACAATGAAAAACCAACTTTTCCAATTAATCCGGGCAACACCGGGTACCCAAGTTAGCTGGATATATTAAAAGCAGCTGGGACCACATAACTGACAAATAAGGTCAGTTGGAGGGTATGACATAAAATTGGATCCTATGAACTCTAAATTCCTGAATTATCACCCTTGAAAGACACCCAGAGTCCATCCTCGGAAGCAATCGCCTCCTTTACATAGTAGGGCCAAGCTAGACATCATATAGAACCAAGCAGATGTGGTCAACGGATGGGTAAAATTGGTCAATGATGCCCATTTTCTTCCTCTTCCCCACCCTCCCCCCTTCTTCCCCTCCATCTTCCCTTTCTCCTTTCTTCACCTTCCTTCACACTCCAGCAGTGTTCCTTGATTTCAAGGAGACTGGAGGGTTTTCAGCTGGACCGCGTTACCATGGCGACGGGATGCAGGCTGGATCGCTTTGGACGGGGGGATGCTGCTGCGAAAGGAAGCCGAGACAGAGAAAGAGAGAGGCAGCTGTGCCGATTCATGCCGAGGCTATTTAGGATGAGACAATATAGGGCCGTTTTTAACAGAGAGGCAGGAACCCCCTCCCTTTCCCCTCTCTGCGGCTTTCTTCCTGACAGTGACCTAATAAAGGAACATTTTTTGAAGCGTTTTGCTCTATTCATTCTCTTCTCCCCCTGATCCGAGTGCTAGTTCTATTGGAGCAAGGTGCAGTTTGCATTGTATCAAAATCTTCATGATATCCCTTCCCTGCCTCCCCCAAGAAACCCTAAAATAGCCCAAATTTGCTAGAGAGGGAACAGGGTAAAACATGGGGAGACAATGCATCCACACTGTAGAATTAATACAGTTTGATGCCTGACTCAGGGAAGCGTGCTTGCTCCATCAATATTTAGCATTTACACAAATGATCAGCCATTGCCAGAAGAGACTGAGAGTTTCATCCATGCTGACGATCATGCCATCACCGCTCAAGCAGGGAGCTTTGAAATGGTTGAACAGAAGCTCTCTGAAGCTTTAGGCACTCTTACTGCCGATTACAGGGAAAACCAGATTTATTTATTATTTATTTACTTTATTTGTATACCGCTCTTCTCAGCCCTTAGGTAACTCAGAGCGGTTTACAACAATTTAGGTATACACAATACAAAATCATTAAGCATTTAAAAGCAATAGCATCACAAATCATTAAACATCAATATCAGTACATCACTACATCAATATAACAAATCCATCAGGTCTCGTCAATGAAATCAGAATCCAAACTCGTTATCCGATATTCCGTGTTCCAATAGACCACTGGTTCTCAACCTTCGTAATGCCGCGACCCCTTAATACAGTGCCTGACGTTGTGGTGACCCCCAACCATAAAATTATTATTATTGCTACTTCCTAATTATAATTGTGTTACTGTTATGAATCATAATGTAAAAATCTGAAATGCAGGATGTATTTTCATTCACTGGACCAAATTTGGCACAAATACCCAAAAACAGCACTCCATGCCGTCATGTCAGCCACATGACCTTGGAGGTGTCTATGAACAACACCGGCTCTTTGGCCTAGAAATTGAGCACCAACTCCCAGAGTTGGACACGACTGGACTTAATGTCAGGGGAAAACTTTTACCTTACGTTATCCAATATGCCCAAATTTGAATACTGGTGGGGTTGGAGGGAAAATTGATTATGTCATTTGGGAGTTGTAGTTGCTGGGATTTATAGTTCACCTACAATTAAAGAGCATTTTGAACTCCACCAATGATGGAATTGGACCAAACCTGGCACACAGAACTCCCACAACCAACGAAAAATACTGGAATGGTCTGATGAGCACGGACCTTGAGTTTGGGAGATGTAGTTCACCTGCATCCAGAGAGCATTGCAGACTCACACAATGATGGATCTGGACCACACTTGGCACAGATACTCAATATGCCCCAATGTGAACACTGGTGGAGTTTGGGGAAAATAGACCTTGACATTTGGGATATGCAGTTGCTGGGATTTATAGTTCACCTGCAACGAAGAGCCCTCGCTTGCTCCGCACCTCTGCTGGCCGGCGGGAGAGCGGAGCAGGCAAGGGTGCCTGGAGAAGAATAGACAGTCAATCAATCATTGAATAGACAGTCAATCAATCACACTGCTTAGTCGAATGCCTGTTCAAACAGCCAGGTCTTTACTTTCCTCCGGAATGCCAGCAAGGAGGGGGTCGATCTAATATCTGCAGGAAGGGCGTTCCACAGCCGAGGGGCCACCACTGAGAAGGCCCTGTCTCTCGTCCCAGCCAGGTGTGCTTGTGAAGCCGGCGGGATCAAGAGCAGGGCCTCCCCAGACGATTTTAATGTCCTAACTGGTTCATAGGAGACGCGTTCGGACAGGTAGGTCAGGCCAGAACCGTTTAGGGCTTTAAAGGCTAAAGCCAGCACTTTGAATTGTGCCCGGTAGCAAATTGGCAGCCAGTGGAGCTGGCACAGCAGAGGAGTGGTATGCTCCCTGAGTGCCGCTCCTGTTAGCATCCTGGCTGCCAATCGTTGGACCATTTGAAGCTTCCGAGCAGTCTTCAGAGGCAACCCCACGTAGAGAGCGTTGCAGTAGTCTAAATGGGATGTGACTAGAGCATGGACTACCGTGGCCAAGTCAAACTTTCCAAGGTACGGGCGCAGCTGGCGCACTAGTTTTAACTGTGCGAATGCTCCCCTGGTCACCGCTGAGACCTGGGGTTCCAGGTTGCATGATCAATGTTTCACATTTACACAAATGACCAGCCACTGCCAGAAGGGACAGAGAGTTTCATCTATGCTGACGATGGTGCCATCACCGCTCAAGCAGGGAGCTTTGAAATGGTTGAACAGAAGCTCTCCGAAGCTTTAGGTGCTCTTACTGCCTATTACAAGGAAAACCAGCTGATTCCTAATCCATCTAAAATACAGACATGTTGTTTTCATCTTAAGAACAGACAAGCATCTCGAGCTCTGAGGATTACAAAAATTATCCTGTTTAGCCGGTATTGCACCACCTAACATCCATTCAGAAGTAGCAGTAGATGAAAACACCAATACTAACAAAATGTAAATTTAGAATTCTCATCTGGTATCAGCCATGGATTGAGGTTCTGGGTTTTATCCTGCCACTTTTGGATTCTCTTTTGCTGAAGTGTTCCTGCGAGTATCTTTGTAGATCTTGATTTAAGGCGTTGGCTGCTGGCTGATATCTGAACAGAGGATGAGCCAGAGATGTCACTGCCTTGGTCTTTTCACTATTGGCTGTTACTTCCCAGTGGATGTCAGATGGTGCAATACTGCTAAACAGAGTAATTTTTCCAGTGGTGTAGGGCGCAAACATTGTGTGATAATGCAGCATGTCTCAAGAGCCACATCCACTGTTTTAGCATGGTGCGATGTGTTCCACACTGGGCATGTGGACTCAGCAGCAGAGTAGCAAAGTGCAAGGGCAGATGTCTTCAGTGTATCTGGTTGTGATCTGCAAGTTGTGCCAGTTAGCTTTTGTATGATATTGTTTCTAGCACCCACTTTTTGCATGTTATGCAAACAGTGCTTTTTGTAGGCCAGAGAATGGTTCAGGGTAACCCCCAGGTATTTGGGTGTGCTGCAATGCTCCAGTGTGGTTCCTTCCCAGGTCATCCACAGAGCTCGAGATGCTTGTCTGTTCTTAAGATGAAGAACCCATGTCTGTGTTTTTGATGGGTTAAGAATCAGCTTTTTCCCTGGAGTAGGCAGTAAGAGCACCTAAACCTTCGGAGAACTTATGTTCAACTATCTCAAAACTCCCTGCTTGGGAGGTGATGGCACGATCATCAGCATAGATGAAACTCCCTGTCCCTTCTGGCAGTGGCTGGTCATTTGTGTAAATGTTAAACATTGATGGAGCAGGCATGCTTTCCTGAGGCAAGCCATTCTTCTCTTTTCGCCATCTGCTTCTCTGGCCCTGGAACTCAACAAAAAAGCTTCTGTTTTGTAGCAGATTTCCTATGAAGCGGGTAAGATGGGGTTTATATATCTATAGAATAATGTCCAGGATGGGAGAAAGTCTGTTGGAAGCAGGTGTGAATGTTGCAATTGGTCACCTTGATTAGCACTGAATGGCCTTGCTTCCCCCAGGCAGGAAGCAGCCAGTCTTTGAAGCTGCAAAGGCATTCAATGGTAAGCAAGGTGGCCAAGTGCAACATTCACACCTGCCTCAAGCAGACAAGAGTTCTTTCTCTCACTTTGGACATTCAACAGATATATAAACCTCACTTGCCTAGTTTCTAACAGACCTCACAACCTCTGAGGATGCTTGCCATTGATGTGGGAGAAATGTCAGGAGAGAATACTTCTGGAACATGGCCATACAGCTTGGAAAACACACAGCAACACAAAGATGAAAACACCAATACTAACAAAATGTAAATTTAACATATGTAGCTTAATATTGCCTGGGAAGACCTGCCAGAAAGGAATAATGGAATAGTCATGATAAAAATAACTTTGAATTGATTAAAATACCAAATTTAGGCATATGTTTTTACAAGAAACATAGAAAGAAGCAGAAGACATTGAGATCAACGTCCTTCATGCCTCTTTTACCCTATCACTCCACCCATGTTTAAGGAGTTTTAGTGCTCTCTAGTGGTATTGCTAGAAAACAACACAGTGCCAGAAAGCTGTATTTTTGTATTTTAGGAACATAGAATTATAGTTGGAGTCTCCATGGAGTGTAATGTCGATCATTCTGGGTCCAGATTCCCAATAATTATAGGCTACTGAATGCGGCTGTGATTGGATATAATTCCAGCAAATTATTATTATTAATATGCCACTTTTTCTCTCTTACAGAGAACTACATATGAAATCCATTGACAATAATGGCTACATTTTACCCTATGCTCATCAAATTATTATTATTGTTATTATTGTTATTATTATTATTATTATTATTATTATTATTTATATGCTGCTTTTTCTCTCTTATGGAGGACTGTCTAAACCCAAAAACAATTAATGATTATTATCATTTATATGCCACTTTTTTCTCTCTTATGGAGACTGAATATATATGAAATGACTACATCTTACTCTACATATAATAATAATAATAATAATTATTATTATTATTATTTCTACTGCAAGTCACTTCCGGTGTGAGAAAATCTACCGTCTACAAAGAATCATCTGAGCAACAGTGTTGTGCCTCTGCTTGTAGTTCGTCTGTGCGATCTTCTTGCAGCAGCTGAAGATGTGATCCATCATTTTGTCTGCTTCCTTGCAGAGTCTACACTAGGGATCTGTAGTTATTATTATGGGCCTTGGGGGCATGGTTTTGTCGTGGCTCCAGTCCTTCCTGGTCGATCCCAGATGGTAAAGCTGGGAGACACCTGCTCAGACCCCTGGCCTTTGACCCGTGGGGTCCCGCAAGGTTCCATTCTGTCTGCCATGCTTTTCAACATCTACATGAAACCGCTAGGAGAGATCATCCAGAGTTTTGGAGTTGGGTGCCATCTCTATGCAGCTGACATGCAACTCTACTACTCTTTCCGATCTAACTCCAAGGAAGCCCCTTGGGTGCTGGACGAGTGTCTGGCCGCTGTGGCTATCTGGATGAGCCGGAACAGGCTGAAGATTAATTCCGACAAGACAGAGATTCTTCTGGTCGATCGTAAACCGGATCGGGGTATAGGGTGGCAACCTGTGTTGGACGGGGTTGCACTCCCCCTAAAGTCACAGGTCTACAGTTTGGGTGTCCTTCTGGACTCATCACTTACGCTTGAGGCTCAGGCGTCGGCGGTGGCCAGGAGGGCCTTTGCACAATTAAGACTTGTGCGCCAACTGCGACCATACCTCACGAAGGCGGATCTGGCCAGGGTGGTCCATGCCTTAGTCACCTCCAGATTGGACTACTGTAATGCGCTCTACGTGGGGCTGCCCTTGAAAATGGCTTGGAAATTTCAATTGGTCCAACGGGCGGCAGCCTGGTTGTTAACTGGTGCTCCTTACAGGGAGAGGTCAACCCTCCTGTTTAAGGAGCTCCACTGGCTACCATTAATCTTCCGGACCTAATTCAAGGTGCAGGTTCTTACCTAAAAAGCCCTGAACGGTTTGGGACCTGACTACCTGCGTGACCGCATTTCTGTATACAAACCCACACGATCTCTTCGATCATCTGGAGAGGTCTTACTCACCTGCATCACAAGCATGATTGATGGGGACGAGAGAGAGGGCCTTCTCGGTGGTGGTCCCTCGACTCTGGAACTCGCTCCCTAAGGACATCAGGTATGCCCCAACTCTGGCAGTCTTCAGGAGGAGCTTGAAAATGTGGTTGTTCCAGTGTGCCTTCCCAGAATAACGAACCCTTAGCATTATGTCCCCCCAAAAAACACTTTATATCGATTTAAGACTGCTTGTATGTTTCTATCAACGCCCCACCTCCTGTATCTTGTTCATGCCTAGCACTATTTTTTAAACTTTAATTACATTTGGGCCAGCCATAGATTTTAAATGTGCACTGTATTCTGTTTAATGTTTATGCTTTTTGTGTGTGAGATTTATTTTAATTGCTTTGTATTGTATCTGTTATTGTTTGTATTGCTTGTATTATTGTATTGTGGGCTCGGCCTCATGTAAGCCGCTCCGAGTCCCATGGGGAGATGGTAGCGGAGTATAAATAAAGTTTGATTATTATTACTATTATTTATATGCCACTTTTTCATTCTTATCCATTAATGTCAATGGATATATCAAATCCATTGACATTAATGCCTAAGCCCAGCATAATATTATTATTATTATTATTATTATTATTATTTATATGCCACTTTTTCTCTCTTATGAAGAACTGACTATGTATGAAATCCACTGACATTGATTTCTTCTTCTGAGTCCAGAATATTAAAACTCCAGATTATTATTATTATTATTATGCAACTTTTTTTCTCTTATGAAAAACTGACAATATATGAAATCCACATCTGAGTCCAGAATATTAAAAGTCCAGAATATTATTATTATTATTATTATTATTATTATTATTATTATGTCATTTTGTCTCTTATAGGATATATTATTATTATTATTATTATTATTATTATTATTATGCCACTTTTTCTCTCTTATAGAGAACTGACTATATATGAAATCCACATCTGAGTCCAGAATATTAAAAGTCCAGAATATTATTATTATTATTATGTCATTTTCTCTCTTATAGGGTTTATTATTATTATTATTATTATTATTATTATTATTATGCCACTTTTTCTCTCTTACAGAGAACTATATATGAAATCCACATCTGAGTCCAGAATATTAAAAGTCCAGATTATTATTATTATTATTATTATGCCACTTTTTCCTCTCTTATAGTGAACTGACTATGTATGAAATCCACTGACATTAATTTCTTCATCTGAGTCCAGAATATTAAAAAGTCCAGAATATTATTATTATAATTATTATTATTATATAATTTCCTCTCTTATAGGATCTCAAAGCAGTGAACATTCCTAAGAACATTAAAAAAACAATACAAAACACCCTTTAAAACCTAAAGGCTATAAACAATTAAAATAGAATGAAATCTAGAATTAAATTATTTTAAAAATGAGTACTGAAAGCTATTAAAACCTACTTAAAATAACCCAAAAACAGTGGGCCTTCGACAACCCGCAAAAACACTAGGCCTTTGGCAGCACAAGGAAACACTCTCTGCCTTCGAGAGTTCAAAAAAGGCCTGGAGAATTGGAAATGAAGCCATGTTGCCTTGTTGAATTATCATCATCATCATCATCATCATCATCATCATCATTATTGAGTTCCAGGGCCAGAGAAGCAGATGGCGGAAACAGAAGAACGGCCTGACTCAGGAGAGCGTGCTTGCTCCATCCAACATTTACACAAATGACCGCCACTGCCAGAAGGGACAGAGAGCTTCATCTATGCTGATGATCGTGCCATCACCACTCAAGCAGGGAGTTTTGAGGTGGTTGAACAGAAGCTCTCCGAAGCTCTAGGTGCTCTTACTGCCTATTACAGGGAAAACCAGCTGATCCCTAATCCATCTAAAACGCAGACATGCGCCTTTCACCTTAAGAACAGACAAGCATCCCGAGCTCTGAAGATCACCTGGGAAGGAATCCCACTGGAGCATTGCAGCGCACCCAAATACCTGGGAGTCACTCTGGACCGTGCTCTGACCCACAAGAAGCACTGCCTGAACATCAAGCAAAAAGTGGGTGCTAGAAACAATATCATACGAAAGCTGACTGGCACAACCTGGGGATCACAACCAGACACAGTGAAGACATCTGCCCTTGCGCTATGCTACTCTGCTGCTGAGTATGCATGTCCAGTGTGGAACACATCTCACCACGCTAAAACAGTAGATATGGCTCTTAATGAGACATGCCGCATTATCACGGGATGTCTATGCCCTACACCACTGGAGAAATTGCACTGTTTAGCCAGTATTGCACCACCTGACATCCGCCAGGAAGTAGCAGCCAATAATGAAACGACCAAGGCAGAGACATCTCCAGCTCATCCCTTGTTTGGGTATAAGCCAGCAAGTCAACGACTTAAATCAAGAAATAGTTTTCTTAGATCTACAGAGACACTCGCTGGAACACCCCAGCAAGCGAGAGTCCAAAAGTGGCAGGCTCAAACCCAGAACCTCAACCAATGGCTGATACCAAATGAGAGACTCCCCGCTGGGCACACAGAAGATGGGGCGACTTGGAAGCCGCTGAACAGACTGCGCTCTGGCACCACGAGATGCAGAGCCAACCTCAAGAAATGGGACTACAGGGTGGAATCCTCGACATGCGAGTGTGAAGAAGAGCAAACCACTGACCATTTGCTGCGATGCACCCTGAGCCCTGCCACATGCACAAGGGAGGACCTTCTTGCGGCAACCCCAGAGGCACTCCAAATGGCCAGATACTGGTCAAAGGACATCTAACCAAATACCAAATTTGCAAAATCTGTGTGTGTTTTCTTTTTCTTTTTCTTTTTAATCTGTGTGTTTGTTTTGCTCTGTTAGAATTGTAATACAATGGTATGGTTGCTGATGACACGATAAATAAATTATTATTGTTATTATTATTATTATTATTATTAGGTTCTTGTGGGTTTTTTCGGGCTATAGAGCCATGTTCTAGAGGCATTTCTCCTGACGTTTCGCCTGCATCTATGGCAAGCATCCTCAGAGGTAGTGAGGTCAGACCTCACTACCTCTGAGGATGCTTGCCATAGATGCAGGCGAAACGTCAGGAGAAATGCCTCTAGAACATGGTTCTATAGCCCGAAAAAACCCACAAAAACCTAGTGATTCCAGCCATGAAAGCCTTCGACAATACATTATTATTATTATTATTATTATTATTAATGTTATTATCATCCCGCTTTTTCGTCCACCAAAGGAGACACTTCCAATTCTCCTCATGAGGCGAAGAAGGCCCTTCTTGTTGCCATGGCAACAAGGAGCAAAGGCGGTTGCTATGGTGACCGTGGAGCATCCTTCCAGAGGCAAACATGGCCTCTGCCCCCTTTTTGGGCCTTTTTCCAAATCCTTTGTTCCTTGAGTTTTTCCCCCCATTTTTTTTTTTAAAGAGGGTTAACTTTTATTTCCATTCCTGAGAAGCTTCTCCTTCCTCAAGGATACTAGAACTTCCCCTCAAAATATATAGAATATTGCGATACATTTAATATAAGTATCATGGGACCTGTGTTATCTCCTTCCACTAAAAAAAACAGGATTAATTTTTGTTATAATGGAATTAGGTGCCTCCTAATGAGAATTATTATTATTATTATTATTATTATTATTATTTGAAGTCCTTTGGCCACATCATGAGGAGACAGCAAAGCCTAGAGAAGGGAATGATGCTGGGGAAAGTGGAAGGCAAAAGGAAGAGGGGCCGACCAAGGGCAAGATGGATGGATGGCATCCTTGAAGTGACTGGACTGACCTTGAAGGAGCTGGGGGTGGTGACGGCCGACAGGGAGCTCTGGCGTGGGCTGGTCCATGAGGTCACGAAGAGTCGGAGACGACTGAACGAATGAACAACAACATTATTATTTAAATGCTGTATGTTTTGATATTGTTATTGTCTATGGCTTATTGTGTATTTTTTGAGTTTTAACTGTTTTGTATTGATTATTGTTATTGCTTTTGTTTATTATTTATTTACTTACTTACTTACTTACTTTATTTCTATACCGCTTTTTCTCAGCCCTCAGGTGACTCAAAGCGGTGAACAACATCAATACAAAACATCACGAGACAAGTGTAGGGCAATTAAAAACAATGGCAACATAAATCATTCAACATCCGTATAACAATCATTAGCGCCTCAACAGTAAAATCAGAATCCAGTCTCATCATCCATTATTCCGTATTCCTATGTTCAATTACACTGTTTAATCAAATGCTTGTTCAAACAGCCAGTTCCTCCGAAACGCCAGCAGGGAGGGGGCCGATCTGATATTTCCAGGCAGGGCGTTCCACAGACGAGGGGCCACCACTGAGAAGACCCTGTCTCTCGTCCCCACAAAGCGCGCCTGTGATGCAGGCGGGACAGAGAGCAGGGCCTCCCCAGATCATTTTAGTGTCCTAGCCCGTTCATAGGAGATGCGTTCGGAGAGGTAAGTAGGGCCAGAACCGTTTAGGGCAGTGGTTCTCAACCTTCCTAATGCCGCGACCCCTTAGTACAGGTCCTCATGTTGTGGTGACCCCCAACCATAATATTATTTTCGTTGCTACTTCACAACTGTAATTTTGCTACTGTTATGAATGGTAATCTAAATATCTGATATGCAGGATGTATTCTCAAATTTGGCACAAATACCCAAAACTCCCAAATTTGAATACTGGTGAGGTTGGGGGTGATTGATTTTGTCATTTGGTAATGCTGGAGTTGCTGGGATTTATAGTTCACCTAAAATCAAAGACCCTTCTGAATTCCACCAATGATGGAATTGAATCAAACTGGGCACACAGAATTCCCATGACCAAGAGAAAATACTGGGAAGGTCTGGTGGACATTGACCTTGAGTTTTTTGGAGTTGTAGTTCACCTACATCCAGAGAACACTGTGGACTAAAGCAATGATGGATCTGGATCAAACTTGGCACAAATACTCAATATGCCCAAATGTGAACACTGGTAGAGTTTGGAGAAAATACACCTTGCCATTTGGGAGTTGTAATTGTTGGGATTTATAGTTCACCCGCAATAAAATAGCATTCTGAACCCTACCGATAGAATTGGACCAAACTTTCCACACAGAAGCCCCATGACCAAGAGAAAATACTGGGAAGGTCTGGTGGACATTGACCTTGAGTTTTTTGGAGTTGTAGTTCACCTACATCCAGAGAACACTGTGGACTAAAGCAATGATGGATCTGGATCAAACTTGGCACAAATACTCAATATGCCCAAATGTGAACACTGGTAGAGTTTGGAGAAAATAGACCTTGCCATTTGGGAGTTGTAATTGTTGGGATTTATAGTTCACCCGCAATAAAATAGCATTCTGAACCCCACCGATAGAATTGGACCAAACTTTCCACACAGAAGCACCATGACCAACAGAAAATACTATGTTTTCTGATGGGCTTTGGCGACCCCTCTGACACCCCCTCGCGACCCCCATGAGGGTCCCAACCCCCAGGTTGAGAAACGCTGGTTTAGGGCTTTATAGGCTAACGGCAGCACTTTGAATTGTGCCCGGTAGCAAACTGGCAGCCAGTGGAGCTGGCGCAACAGAGGAGTAGTATGCTCCCTGAGTGCCGCTCCTCAGCACCCCCCGAATCAAAATCCTGGCTACGGACCTGAACAGGGGGATGTATGCTCCCTGTGTGTCGCTCCAGTTAGAAATCTGGCTGCCGCCCCTTGGACTACTTTAAGCTTCTGAACAGTCTTCAAAGGCAACCCCATGTAGAATGCATTGCAGTAGTCTATGCAAGATGTAACAAGAGTGTGGACCACCGTGGCCAAGTTTGACTTCCCAAGTTTTAATTGTGTGAATGCTCCCCTGGCCACAGCCAAAACTTGAGATGTATACCTGGCACCAGGTATCACTTTCTTTATGCCTCTCCACGGGGAAAGAAGGAATGAAAATGGTCACCATTGCCTTACCTTCCCCACCAGGAGCACTTTGTTGAACTTCTCCAAACCTTTTATTTTATATTATCAGTATTTTGGCTAAAGTCCTGCAGGGATACAAATACAGGTGCCCTGTGAGGTCATAGCTGATGCCATAAGGAAAGATGTGTGGGGACACCAGGTGCTGAATGAACCCACAGTGGATTGGAGACAACAGAAGCCACAACAGCGATTGAATGAGGTACATCGTTGGCTGGTGTCATAAATTGTGTAGAGTGATGTAGTAGGATTTTGAAAGACTTAGAGCTCAGCCTGGGAACCCACTGGGGGCCCCGTCTACTCTGCCATATAAAATCCAGATTATCTTTGAACTGGATTATATGGCAGTGGCTGGATCTGCACTGCCAGATAATCCAATTATCAAAGTAGATAATCCAAATTACCAGTTTTGGACTGGACTATATGAGGCCCCATCTACACTGCCATATAAAAATATTTGCTTTGAACTGGATTATATGGCAGTGTAGACTCAGGATGGATCCATACTGCCCAGGATCTGATCCCAGATTATCTGTTTATCCCAGACTGGAGCTACACTGCCATATAAAAACCAGATTATCTGCTTTGAACTGGATTATATGGCAATGTAGACCCATATAATCCAGTTCGACGCAGATAATATGGATTATTTGATGTAATAATCTGGATTATATGGCAGTGTAGATCAAGACTCGGACTATCTGGCAGTGTAGTTTCATATAATCCAGTTCAAAGCAGGAAAAACTGGGATCATATCCTGGGATGTAGGACAGTGTAGATCCATCCTAATATAATCCAATTGAAAGCAGATAGTATGGATTATTTGATTTAATAATCTGGATTATATGGCAATGTATATCAAGACTCAGATTATATGGCAGTGCAGTTTCATCTAATCCACTTCAAAGCTGGAAAAACTGGGATCATATCCTGAGATGTAGAACAGTGTAGATCCATCCTAATATAATCCAATTGAAAGCAGATAATATGGATTATTTGATTTAATAATCTGGATTATATGGCAATGTATATTAAGACTCAGATTATCTGGCAGTTCAAAGCAGAAGAACTGAGATCATATCCTGGGATGTAGGGCAGTGTAGATCCATCCTAATATAATCAAGTTCAAAGCAGATGATCCTGATTATCTGCTTTTATAATCTGAATTATATGGCAGTGTAAAAAGGGAAAGGGTTAGGGTTGATGTTAAGTCTAATTGTATCTGATTCGGGGGGGGGGGGGGGTGCTCATCTACATTTCTAAGCCAAAGAGCCGGCATTGTCCGTAGATACCTCCAAGGTCATGTGGAGCATCATTCAGTGTAGATCCAGCCTATGTCTACACTGCCATATAATCCAGTTCAAAGCAGATATGAGACAGTGTAGTTGGGGCCTAAAAGCACTTTGAACTCCAGTTTTCATCCACTGAAGGAACCTGAGGACAAAGGTGGGAGAAAACTGAATGTTTTAGGGATGACTTCTACACTGCAATATAACCCAGATTAGCAAAGCAGATAACTCACATTATCTGCTTCGAACTGGATTATATGAGTTTACACTGCCATATAATCCAGTTCAAAGCAGATAATCAGCATTTTATATGGCAGTGTAGAAGGGGCCAAAGGCAACTGGACAAGTAGGATGTCAGGGGATGGATAGGGCCCCTTCCTGACCAAATTGGGACATTTAGATGGTATGGATTTGGGGCAGAAGTGGGGAAACGTAGTAGCATTGTCATCATCATAATCCTTTCTATGTATGTGTAGCTGCCCAACATGGCAGAACGAGAGCGGAGGCTGCGTTCGCTGGAACAACGGAATCAAACTCTGGTGAGTGCATTTGAGCGTCGCAATCAGGCATGGGCAAACTTCGGCCCTCCGGGTGTTTTTGACTTCAACTCCCACAATTCCTATTTGTGGAACTGTGGAAGTCCAAAACACCTGGAGGGCTGAAGTTGGCCCATACTTGGTATACTGACCATCTAATGCAATTCAAACTGCATTATTTGGCAGCGTAGATCCAACCAAAGTGAGCACCGAATATGTTCAAGACACAGTCTCCCTTTAAATTAATCCCCCAAGGTGCGGAATGTGTGCAGGAACAGGATTCAGCAATATGAGGGTTGAATGAAAAGTTATGCCTCCACCTTTGTAACTCCTCAACAGATGGCAGTACTGGTATGCAGCAGGTACTGGCTTGTTCAGTAGACTCTCCTCTACAGTTCCATTTTGGTGGGAAGCCTTAGCATTGAACGGTTGTGTTGTTAAAGTGCAAAGTATGGAACCAAGCACAAACAGTCGGTCAATGTGACTTAAGCAATGTGCAGTCATTGAATTCTTATTTATTTATTTATTTATTTATTAATTTTGGGTACTTTTACCCCGCCCTTCTCAACCCCCAAGGGGGGGACTCAGGGTGGCTTACAAAAAAGGCACAATTCGATGCCTATACAAATTACACATAATGTACAAAACCATAGTTAAAACAATTATCACAGCAGGTGTCACCCAAAGGAGATTCACCAGAAAATGCAAGCTGTTATGGTGATTGTGTTGACGTGAATACTGTGAGTTGTTGGATGAGTAAGTTTAAAGATGTTGAGGTGGAAACATCTGACTTGCGTGACAAACAAAGAGTTGGACGTCCTGTGACAGCAACCACCACGTTTCACAAGCAGGTTGACAGATTGAGGCAGGACAATCGTCATATCACTTAGAGAGAAATTTCAAGCATAATAGGCATTTCACAAAAACATGTGGGTCACATTATTGCTCTGTTTGGCTATCGGGAGATCTGTGCACGATGGGTACCCAGGATGAGATAATTGTGAGACACTGGTTGTGGAAACAGTTTCGACTTCTTTCGTGACGGCTTCAGAAAACTTGTTCATCGTTGGCAGAAATGTATCCAATTGTCTGGTGATTGTGTGGAAAAGTGAATAGTGGTCGTTAAAGAGCACATTCTAAGGATTATTTTGTGTTTGATTTATTAAAATATTCTCATCCAAACCCAAGTAACGAAGGTGTAGGCATTACTTTTCATTCAACCCTCGTAAAGTACAAAGAACTGATTTAAAGCCTGGATGAAACCTGGAAAAGATTCACCGCCTCAGTAGTTCAGATTCCACCATCTGTGACAAATCAGTGGGTATTTTGGTCAGAATCCCACAATCATAGCTTTGGAAGAGACTCCAAGGTGTATCCAATCCAACGCCATTCGGCTACACATGGAATAAATCCAAGTACTTATGTGCCACCTGTTTTTAAAACACCTCCTATCAAGCACATGATCTTGGTGTTTTCTGCAGGCATCTATAAACTTTTTTCTTCCTTTCAGATGGAGAAAATCAGATCGCTTCAGAAGGCGAATACAAATTTACGCCAAATGGTAAGTATTGGACTACATTATATCTTTTCCGCTCCTGGTTTTTTAAAAAAGAAATTGGGTGGCAAAGGCAACGTGATATCTATATAAATAAAAATTTGTGGGATTGACATAACTCAAAAACCACTGAACGAATTGACACCAGATTTGGACACGATTATCCTATCAAGCCAACGAGTGACCATCACTCATAAAAACACCGAAAAACACACTGGATTCCTGTGAGTTTTCCGGGTGGTCTGGCCATGCTCCAGAAGCATTTTCTCCTGACGCTTCACCCACATCTATGCCAGGCATTCTCAGAGGCTGTGAGGTCTGTTGGAAACTAGTTAAGTATCTGTGGAATAATGTCCAGGGTGGGAGAAAAAATTCTTGTCTGCTTGAAGCAATTGTGTTGCAACTGGCCACCTTGGTTAGCATTGAATGGCCTTGCATTTTCAAAGCCTGACTGCTTCCTGCCTGGGGGAATCCATTGTTGGGAGTTGTTCACTGGCCCTGATTGTTTAATGTGGGAGTTATTTATCTCAATTCTAGGATCGAATGAAATCCCCAATTTATGGGAAATTGCCATAGTTATACTAAATGAAGAACAGGAATGAACAAAGCCAAGCAACTTTAGACCAAGAATCTCTATTTAGTAATGGACGTTCTTCAACTTGGGTTGTTGTAGGTTTTATCAGGCTATATGGCCATGGTCTAGAGGCATTCTCTCCTGACGTTTCGCCTGCATCTATGGCAAGCATCCTCAGAGGTAGTGAGAACCTCACTACCTCTGAGGATGCTTGCCATAGATGCAGGCGAAAACGTCAGGAGAGAATGCCTCTAGACCATGGCCATATAGCCCAAAAAAACCTACAACAACCCAGTGATTCCGGCCATGAAAGCCTTTCACAATAAGTTCTTCCACTTGTTGCAGCTTCACAGTCCAAAAAAGGGTAGCAAAAATAAGCAAACATTGCTTCATAGTCTAATCTAGTTCCATCTTTTGCTGGTCTCCACAGAATTCAAGGCTGAAGGAAGAAAACGAAGGTGGGAAACACTGCAGTTACTGGGAAGATTGCTAGTTTAGCTTGAACTGGTTATACTACTCGGATCCTGCCCAAATTGGGGGCAAATCCCAAATTCCAAACACTTCGAATAAGGGATGCTCAAACCCATACTAGATTTAAGCCTGTCCTAAAGATCTCATATTTCATGTCAAGGGTTACCATTGCTACTGCTGATCACAACTAAAAGCCATTATTATTATTATTATTATTATTATTATTATTATTATTATTATTATTTGAAACACAAAAAGATGAGTCCACAGCAGACAAGATCACTCTGCTGGCTGTTGAATTGGATCACACGTCGGACACTTCACAAGTATCTAGGACTGTGTGATGTATCGGCAAATAATCCATGCAGATCCCGGTAAGGTGGCCTTTTGCAGCTGGCAGGTGGTAATTTTGTCAGTGCTTACTGTGTTCAAGTGCAGGCCAGGGTCTTCAGGCACTGCACCCAGTGTGCCGATCACCACTGGGACCACCTTTACTGGCTTGTGCTAGAGTCTTTGCAGTTCGATCTTTAAATCCTCATATTATTATTATTATTATCATCTTTAAAACCTATTATTATTATTAGAAACACAACAAGATGAGTACACAGCAGACATTCTGCTGGCTGTTGTATTAGATCACACATCGGACACTTCCCAAGTGTCTAGGACTATTATTATTATTGCATTATTATTATTATTATTATTATTATTATAACTTTATTTCTACTCCAACTTTCAATTCCTAGGGTGGTGGTTCTCAACCTTCCTAATGCCGCAACCCCTTAATACAGTTCCTCATATTATGTTGACCCCCAACCTTAAAATTATTTCTGTTGCTACTTCATAACTGCAATTTTGCTACTGTTATGAATTGTAACATAAATATCTGATATGCGATGTATTTTCATTCACTGGACCAAATTTAGCACAAATACGTGATACAGCCAAACTTGAATACTGGTGGGGTTGGGGAGGTGATTGATTTAGTCATTTGGGAGTTGCTGGAATTTATAGTTCACCTACAATCAAAGAGCATTCTGAACTCCACCAATGATGGAATTGAACCAATCTTGGCACACAGGACTCCCATGACTAACAGAAAATACTGGAAGGGTTTGGTAGGCATTGACCTTGAGTTTGGGAGCTGTAGCTCACCTACCTCCAGAGAGCACTGTGTACTCAAATGACGGATCTGGCACGGATACTCAACATGCCCAAATGTGAACAGTGGTGAAGTTTGGGGAAAACAGATCTTGACATTTGGGAGTTGTAGTTGCTGGGATTTATGGTTCACCTACAATCAAAGACCATTCTGAACTTCACCAACAATGCAATTAGGCCAAACTTCCCACACAGAACCCCCATGAGAAAATACTGTGTTTTCTGATGGTCTTTGGTGACCCCTCTGACACCCCCTCGTGACCCTCTCCCCAGTGATCCCGACCCCCACGTTAAGAAACACTGTTCTACTTGGGAAAATACTTCCAAAATCCCAACACTTCAAACCCATACTAGATTTAAACTCAAACCCATACTATGCTCAAACCCATACTAGATTTAAACCTGTCCTAAAGACCTCATATTTCATGTTGACAGTCCCATTGCTACTACTGATCACAACTAGTTGCCTTATTATTATTATTATTATTATTATTATTATTGACCCAAAAGCACAGTATGTCACAGCAAACGAGATCTATATGCTGGATTTTGTATCACAAAATCACAAGTTGAACACTTCCCAAGCGTCTAGGACTATGTGATGTATTTTATTATTATTATTATTATTATTATTATTACCATAACTTTATTTCTACTCTGCCTTTCTGCTCCTTAAGGACTCAATGCAGCTAACAAATAAAGCACACAAAATAAAAAATTAAAATAAGAAAAATATTAAAAGAATATAAAAAATAACATATTTTGCCACCTGGCATTATAACCCAAACCAGCACAAGGTGAAAGTTTCATTCAACAGCCACCTGTTTTGTTTCTTTCCCCAAAAAGAATCACAATTTTCTCCCTCTCTTTTCCTCCTTAACAGTCTTCAAGTCAACAGAAGAAATCTTACTTAGGTAACTGGCTTTTTAAAACATCGATGTGTTAGTTTATCCAATACTTTTAAAGGGGGGTTAATAGGAGCTCCATAAACTACTAATCTTGTGGTTCCATAGTATTGAGTCAAAGTGGTATCAAACTGCATTAATTCTGCAGTGTGGATGCACCCTTGGTGACCATGAACAAGGCAATCCTAATGTAAATTAGGTTGCTGAGAGTTTTCCGGATTATGGCTGTATGTACCTGAAGCATTCTCACCTGACGTTTCGCCCACATCTATGGCAGGCATCCTCAGAGGTTGTGAGGTCTGTTGGAAGCTAAGCCAGTGAGGTTTATATATCTGTGGAATAATGTCCAGGGTGGGAGAAAAAACTCCTGTCTCCTTGAGGCAAGTGTGAATGTTGCAATTGGCCACCTTGATTAGCACTGAATGGCCTTGCAGCTTCAAGGCCTGGCTGCTTCCTGCCTGGGGGATCCTTTGTTGAAAGGTGTCAGCTGGTCCTAATTGTTTCCTGTCTGGAATTCCCCTTTTTTCTGAGTGTTCCAAGTGACAGTAAATAAAGAACAACACTCCAAAATAGGGGAACTCCAGACAGGAAACGATCAAGGCCAGCTGACACCTCCCAACAAAGGAGGTGTCCAGGGTGGGAGAAAGGAAGATCTCTTGTCTGTTGGAGGCCGGTGTGAATGTTGCAACTGGTCACCTTGATTAGCATTTAATGGCCTTGCTTCCCCCAGGCAGGAAGCAACCAAGCCTTGAAGCTGCAAGGCTATTCAATGCTGATCAAGGGGGCCAATTGCAAGATTCACACTTGTCTCAAGCAGACCAGAGTTCTTATATACAGATATATAAACCTCACTTCCTTAGTTTCCAACAGACCTCACAACCTCTGAGGATGCCTGCCGTAGATGTGGGTGAAACATCAGGAGAGAATGCTTCTGGAACATGGCCAGACAGCCTGGAATACTCACAGCATCCCAGTGATTCTGGCCATTAAAGCCTTTTACAATACTAATGTAAATTCTTTGGAAGCAGCAGAATTGAACAACTCCATCTTTTGCATTTCTAGGGACAACGACAAAATCAAGAAGAAAGTCCATCAACTGAAGGAACTTCAAGAATCTCTGGTGAGTTTCCCTTTCCTTTTGGGATGGAAAAAAATCCAAAACTATCTCTTTCCAGAGGCAGCAGCTAGTTTTGGAGTGCATTTACACAGCAAAATTAATGCAGCTTGATTCCATTTTAACCGCCATGGTTCATTTCTGTGGGATCCTGAGGCTGGATCTGCACTGCCATATAATCTAGATTATCAAAGCAGATAATCCACATTATCTGCTTTGAACTGTGAGGCCCTTTCTACACTGCCATATAAAATCCAGATTATCTGCTTTGAACTGGATTATATGTTATTGTGGACTCATTCTTCTTCTTAGGCGATCCTTCGTTGGACGAGTAAGATGGTCTTCCATTATGCGTTTCCTTGTGGGTGCGTAGGTGGCTGTGGAGCCCTATTCTTGACCCGCATCTTCTCCCAGAGTGAAGGCATTGGTTTCCAGGTGGAAGGCGGTCCCAGTCGGGGTTGGCTTGACGTGCCTTCCTCCTGGCACGTTTCTCTCTTTAGCCCTCCACTCGTGCCTCCTTGAATTCTGTAGCACTGCTGGTCACAGCTGACCTCCAGCTGGAGCGTTCAAGGGCCAGGGCTTCCCAGTTCTCAGTGTCTACGCCAGAGATTTTAAGGTTGGCTTTGAGGCCATCTTTAAATCTCTTTTCCTGTCCACCAACATTCCGTTTTCTGTTCTTAAGTCGAAAGTAGAGCAACTGCTTTGGGAGACGGTGGTCAGGCATCTGGACAATGTGGCCGGCCCAACAGAGTTGATGGCAGAGGACCATCGCTTCAATGCTGGTGGTCTTTGCTTCTTCCAGCACGCTGACATTTGTCCGCTTGTCTTCCCAGGATATTTGCAGGATTTTCCGGAGGCAGCGCTGATGGAATCATTCCAGGAGTTGCATGTGACGTCTGTAGACAGTCTACGTCTCACAGGCGTAGAGCAGGGTTGGGAGGACAATAGCTTTGTAGACATGCACCTTGGTATCCCTATGGATGTCTCGGTCCTCAAACACTCTCTGCTTCATTTGGGAAAATGCTGCACTCGCAGAGCTCAGGCGGTGTTGTATTTCGGTGTCGATGTTGACTTTGGTGGAGAGGTGGCTGCCAAGGGAGCGGAAATGGTCAACATTTTCTAATGTTACACCATTAAGCTGTATCTCTGGCATTGGGGAGGGGATGGCTGGTGACTGCTGGAGGAGCACTTTGGCTTTCTCAATGTTCAGTGACAGGCCAAGCTTCGTGTATGCTTCTGCGAAGGTGTTTAGAGTGGCTTGTAGATCTTCTTCTGAATGCGCACAGATGACATTGTCATCAGCATGTGTCCTGTGTGCCATATTTGGTTCAATTCCATCATTGGTGGAGTTCAGAATCCTCTTTGATTGTAGGTTAACTATAAATCCCAGCAACTACAACTCCCAAATGACAAATTTAATATTTTTTTGTGTGTATGATGGTCACTGTGCCGTTACATCCAGACACTTTTATAAAAACAAAACTATGATGTGCTGTTCCCTATGTCTGGGCGAACTGCTGGTGCTTTTCTTGAGAAGATTGAGATTCTCAGTAACTGAGTCTATTACAAGTTCTGAATATCAAAAAAGGATATTTATTTCTGAAAGTTGCAAACAGATCAGTCAATTGATTTATTTGTCGTGTCAGGGCAACCAGTCAATTATATTACATTTCTAACAGAACAAAGCAAACAGACAAAATACAAAATTTGTGAGTTTAAATGACCTTTGACCAGTATCTGGCCACTTGGAGTGCTTCTGGTGTTGGTGAAAGAAGGTCCTCCATTGTGCATGTGGCAGGGATCAGGTTGCATTGCAGCAGGTGGTCAGTGGTTTGCTCCTCTCCACATTCACATGTCGAGGATTCCACTTTGTAGCCCCATTTCTGAAGGTTGGTTCTGCATCTCGTGGTGCCAGAGCGCAGTCTGTTCAGTACCTTCCAAGTCGCCCAGTCCTCTGTGTGCCCAGCAGAGAGTCATTTGGTATCAGCCATTGGTTGAGGTTCTGGGTTTGAGCCTGCCACTTTTGGACTCTCGCTTGCTGAGGTGTTCCAGCGAGTGTCTCTGTAGATCTTAGAAACTATGTCTAGATTTAAGTCGTTGACGTGCTGGCTGATACCCAAACAGGGGATGATCTGGAGATGTCTCTGCCTTGGTCAATTGATAAACCAAATAGATATTTCTTCTTTCTCTTCTCCACCAGTTACTGAGTCAGCCTTTCCCCAAGTGGCAAAGGGATCCGGGAATCCTTCACCCGAATCCAGAGCTGTTGTCTTTTAGAAAGAACAAATCTTTCCCTATCTATCTAAGTTCCAGATTAGCCTTGGAGATAAGGCAATGCAGTCTCTCGCTCTATAAGACTATAAAACTCAAATCTCAATATCTATTCTTCTTTACACTCTATAACTCTATCTAACTATAGCTCAATTCTTCTCAATAAACTTCTCAATTCCTATCTGTAACTCAATTAAGCTTATTCTCAATTGTTTTCAATAGTTCTCAATTGTTTTTGCGGTGGTTTTGTCAGACCTACCTTTCTGGCCTCCTCCAACACATCCGATTCCTTCTTCAGAACTGAACAGGCGGGGAGGACTCCAAAATGGAGGTCTGGCCTGGTAAAAGGGGTGGGCTCAAAAGTTACTCTCTGGGCCAATAACTGCAAAGGAGGCCTGAAGACTGGCCTTGCAAACCTGCTACTATTAACCTTTAGGGCTCTTGCAAACTGCAGCAGCCCTGGGACAAAATGCAAGAGAAAGCAACCTCAAACAGCTGAAAGGTAGGGCAAACCAGGCTCCTGGGAGACGGAATAGTCACTCCTTGGGTTAGTAGGTGTGTTGTGGCCAAATTTGGTGGCAATTCATCCAGTGGTTTTTGAGTTATGTTAATCCGACAAACTAACATTATATTTTTATTTATATAGATGTAGATGCGACCTGGGAGTTTAAGGCTAGGGACCATCATTCCGTCATCTTGAGCCACTGTAGTCCAAGTGGTGTGAAACTGTATTAATTCTACAGTGTAGAATCATAGAATCAAAGAGTTGGAAGAGACCTCATGGCCCATCCAGTCCAACCCCATTCTAGCAAGAAGCAGGAATATTGCATTCAAACCACCCCTGACAGATGGCCATCCAGCCTCTGTTTAAAAGCTTCCAAAGAAGGAGCCTCCACCACACTCTGGGGCAGAGAGTTCCACTGCTGAACAGCTCTCACAGTCAGGAAGTTCTTCCTGGAGACTAGGACGCGGAACAATGGCTTCAAACTACAAGAGAAGAGATTCCATCTGAACATGAGGAAGAACTTCCTGACTGTGAGAGTTCTTCAGCAGTGGAACTCTCTGCCCTGGAGTGTGGTGGAGGCTCCTTCTTTGGAAGCTTTTAAACAGAGGCTGGATGGCCATCTGTCAGGGGTGATTTGAATGCAACATTCCTGCTTTGGCAGGGGGTTGGACTGGATGGGCCATGAGGTCTCTTCCAACTCTTTGATTCTGTGATTCTGTGATTCCTCATGTTCAGATGGAATCTTCTCTCTTGTAGTTTGAAGCCATTGTTCGGTGTCCTAGTCTCCAGAGAAGCAGAAAACAAGCTTGCTCCCTCCTCCCTGTGGCTTCCTTTCACATATTTATACATGGCTATCGTATCTCCTCTCATCCTTCTCTTCTTCAGGCTAAACATGCCCAGCTCTTTAAGCCGCTCCTCATAGAGCTTGTTCACCATACCCTTGATCATTTTAGTCGCCCTCTTCTGGACATATTCCTGCTTGTCAATATCTCTCTTGAATTGTGGTGCCCAGAATTGGACACAATATTCCAGGTGTGGTCTAACCAAGGCAGAATAGAGGGGTAGCATGACTTCCCTAGATCTAGACACTATGCTCCTATTAATGCAGGCCAAAATCCCATTGGCTTTTTTTGCCGCTACATCACATTGTTGGCTCATGTTTAACTTGTTGTCCACGAGGACTCCAAGATCTTTTCCACACGTACTGCTCTCAAGCCAGGCGTCGTCCCCCATTCTGTATCTTTGCATTTCGTTTTTCCTGCCAAAGTGGAGTATCTTGCATTTGTCCATGTTGAACTTCATTTTGTTAGTTTTGGCTCTTCATCTCTCTAATCTGTCAAGATCGTTTTGAATCCTGCTCCTGTCCTCTGGAGTCTTGGCTCTCCCTCCCAATTTGGTGTCGTCTGCAAACTTGATGATCCTGCCTTCTAACCCTTCGTCTAAGTCATTAATAAAGATGTTGATACACTCTAAATCCTCTAGTGTCAGATCTAGAGAGGTTTTGAAAGAGAAAAAAAACTCAGAGTAATAGTATCCTTGAAGTTATCTTTTTAAAAACAGATTTATAAATTGTATCACAATGCTGGAGAGAAAAGAGACCATGCAATCACTGCAATAAAGGCATTTGGAGGCTCTCTGGCTTAGGCTTGGCAGATTGAAGCCACTCTATTCCGCTTTAGTCGCTTGCAATAAGACTCTCTCCAAGTCTGGGAGCAACAGTCAGAACTGACCACGGAACAACAGACTGGTTCAAGATTGGGAAAGGCGTACGGCAAGGCTGCATCCTCTCACCCAACCTTTTTAACTTGTATGCAGAACACATCATACGATGTGCGGGGCTGGATGAATGCAAAGCTGGGGTGAAAACTGCGGGAAGAAACATTAACAACCTCAGATATGCAGATGACACCACTCTGATGGCCGAAAGCGAGGAGGAGCTGAGGAGCCTTCTAATCAAGGTGAAAGAAGAAAGCGCAAAAGCCGGATTGCAGCTAAACGTCAAAAAAACCAAGATTATGGCAACAAGAATGATTGACAACTGGAAAATAGAGGGAGAAACCGTGGAGGCCGTGACAGACTTTGTATTTCTAGGTGCAAAGATTACTGCAGATGCAGACTGTGGCCAGGAAATCAGAAGACGCTTACTTCTTGGGAGGAGAGCAATGTCCAGTCTCGATAAAATAGTAAAGAGTAGAGACATCAGACTGGCAACAAAGATCCGCCTAGTCAAAGCCATGGTATTCCCTGTAGTAACCTATGGATGTGAGAGCTGGACCTTAGGGAAGGCTGAGCGAAGGAAGATCGATGCTTTTGAGCTGTGGTGTTGGAGGAAAGTGCTGAGAGTGCCTTGGACTGCGAGAAGATCCAACCAGTCCATCCTCCAGGAAATAAAGCCCAACTGCTCACTGGAGGGAAAGATACTAGAAACAAAGTTGAAGTACTTTGGCCACATCATGAGGAGACAGGAAAGCCTAGAGAAGACAATTATGCTGGGGAAAGTGGAAGGCAAAAGGAAGAGGGGCCGACCAAGGGCAAGATGGATGGATGGCATCCTTGAAGTGACTGGACTGACCTTGAGGGAGCTGGGGGTGGTAACGGCCGACAGGGAGCTCTGGCGTGGGCTGGTCCATGAGGTCACGAAGAGTCGGAGACGACTGAACGAATGAACAACAACAACAAGTCTGGGAAAAGCAATTCAAGGAGGAGATGGACAAGTTCGAACATGTCCAGAGAAGGATGATGAAAATGGTCCAGGTTGTGGAAGCCGAGCCCTCTGTGGAGTGGCTTAAAGGAGATAAGGGGGGTTCAGCTTGGAGAAGAGAAAGCGAAGAGGGACATGAGAGCCATGTTTAAATCTTGGGAAGGATGTCACATTGAGGAAGCTCGTTTCCATGCGGTTTAAGGGAGTAATGGCTTCAAATGCCACACGAGGGATTCCACCCAAAGTTTAGGAAGAACTTCCTGTTGGTAAGGGCCGTGTGATGGTAGAACACATGGCCTTGGAGTCCCCTTGTCTCATAGATTTTAAAAGCAGAGGCAGGATGGCCATCTGTTGGGAGGGCTTTGATGGGGTCTACCTATCAGACAGAAGGGGGTTGGATTAGATGGCCCTTGGGGTCTCTTCCAACTGTAGGATTCTGCAATTCAGGATTCTATTATTCACTAGAGACTGGATAGCCATCTGTCAGGAGGGCTTGGGTGGTCCCTTCCTGTCTGGCAAAAGGGGGTTGGACTAGATGGCCTTTGGCGTCTCTTCCAACTCTAGGATTCTGTGATTCAGGATTCTACAATTCTGTAGAGACTGGCTGGCCATCTGTCAGGAAGGCTTGGGTGGTGTCTTCCTGCCTGGCATAAGGAGGTTCATCTAGGTGGCCTTTTGGGTCTCTTCCAACTGTAGGATTTTGTGATTCAGGATTCTATGATTCAGTAGAGACAGGCTGGCCATCTGTCAGGAAGGCTTGGATGGTGCCTTCCTGCCTAGAAAAAGGAGGTTGGATGAGATGGCCTTTGGTGTCTCATCCAACTGTAGGATTCTGTGATTCAGGATTCTGTGATTCATTAGAGTGTGGCTGGCCATCTGTCAAGAGGGCTTGGATGGTATATACCTTCCTGTCTGGCAAAAGGGAGTTGGACTAGATGGCCCTTGGGGTGTCTTCCAACTCTAGGATTTTGTGATTCGGGGTTCTATGATTCAGTAGAGGCTGGCTGGCCATCTGTCGGGAGGGCTTGGATGTTGCCTTCCTGTGTGGCAAAAGGGGGTTGGACTAGATGCCCTTGGGGTGTCTTCCAACTCTAGGATTTTGTGTTT
Source organism: Anolis sagrei (assembly GCF_037176765.1). Lineage (NCBI taxonomy): Eukaryota > Metazoa > Chordata > Lepidosauria > Squamata > Anolidae > Anolis > Anolis sagrei. The sequence continues at coordinate 75,988,852 of NC_090035.1, read as the reverse complement.
CGGGGTTCTATGATTCAGTAGAGGCGGGCTGGCCATCTGTTGGGAGGGCTTGGGGGTGCCTTCCTGCCTGGCAAAAGGGGGCTGGACTAGTTGGCCTTTGGAGTCTCATCCAACTGTAGGATTCTGTGATTCAGGATTCTGTGATTCACTAGAGAGTGGCTGGCCATCTGTCAGGAGGACTTGGATGATGCCTTCCTGTCTGACCAAAGGGGGTTGGACTAGATGGCCTTTGGGGTCTCTTCCAACTCTAGGGTTCTATGAAAGGACTCCTGTATTTTCAGTGGTGTTGCAACAGAAGTAATTGCACCAGGCATTTCTTCCTGTGCAAAAAAGGTAAAAAGGTGAACAATGGCCGAAGTGTCATCGTCTACCAAACTACGAGCGACTCAGTTTCCCCTAGTTTTCAATCTGGCAAGGAAAAAGACCCACCAGGGAGCCTAAATATGCTGCCTTTTTAAACTGATTTTACAGGCATTTGGGTAGAGAAAACATGAAGAAATGGCCTGGCCCCCCCTTGCTAGCTGAAACCAGCCCTTTCCTCCAGATGGGCGCCGTCTCTGCCAAGGTGTTTAGGAAATGCCAGTGTCTATAATTACCCGAATAACATCTTTCTTTCTCTCTCTTTTCCTTCCAGCAAGATGATATTTACGTTCTGGAAGAACAGCTGTGTAAGTCACCCCAAACCCTTTGGCTTGCGACCGCACGAGTGCGAAACACAGGGAGAATTCTCCATGACGCCATTTGCTATTTGTGTTATGACTATTTTCAATCTGTTTTGAAATTATTCTCCCAAATAACCATTTCATACTGGGTGAGGGTTTTATTTCAAACCAGCATTGCCTGGATATTGGTGGCTCTTTCTTTCTTTCCTTGCTCTTTTCTTCCTTGCTTTCCCTCATATGTTTTTCCTCCTCTTCTTTCTTCCTTTTTTCTTCTCTTTCCGTTCTTTTTATTCCCTCTCTTCTTTATCTTTTTTCCCCTTCCCTTCCTCCCTTTTTTCTTGTCCCTTCTTTCCTTTCTCTTCCTTTCTTGGTGTTTTCTTCTTTTTTTCTTCTATCCCTTTCTTCATCCCTTCTTTCATCCCTCCTTTTCTCTTTCCTTATTTCTCTTTCTCTCCTTCCCTTTCTCTTCCTTCCATCTTTCTCTTCCTTCGTTTTCCTCTTTCTTCATCCTTTCTTTCTTTGTTTCTTTCCTCCCTCCCCTTCCCTTCTTTCTCTTTCCTTCTGTTACTTCTTCCTGTCTTTCTCTTTCTCTCTTTTCTCTTTTCTCATACTTTCACCTTCCTTTCTCTTCCTTCCATATTTCCTTTCTCTTCCTGTTTTCCTCTTTCTTCATCCTGTCTTTCTTTCTTCCCTTCTTTACCTTCCCTTCTCTCATTCTTTCCCCTTACTTCTTCTCGTCTTTCTCTTTCTCTGTCTTCTGTTTCTCATACCTTCCACCTCTTTTTCTTCCTTCCATCTTCCCTTTCTCTTCGTTTTCCTTTCTTCATCCTATCTTCCTTCCTTCCCTTCTTTACCTTCCCTTCTTTCTTTCCTTCCCTTACTTCTTCCTGTCTTTCTCTCTCTCTCTTCTCCTTTCTCATACTTTTCACCTTCCTTTCTCTTCCTTCGATCTTTCCTTTCTCTTCCTTCATTTTCCTTTCTTCATCCTTTCTTTCTTTTCCCCCTTCCCTTCCCTTCTTTCCCTTTCTTTCCCTCCCTTACTTCTTCCCGTCTTTCTCTTTCCTTCTCTTCCCTTTCTCTTCCTTCAATCTTACCATTCTCTTCCTTCATTTTCCTTTCTTTCTTTCTTTCTTTCTTTCTTTCTTTCTTTCTTTCTTCCCTTCTTTAAATTCCCTTCTCTCTTTCTTTCCTCCCATACTTCTTCCTGTTTTTCTCTCTCTCTTTCCTTTTCTCATACCTTTCACCTTCCCTTTCTCTTCCTTCCATCTTTCCTTTCTCTTCATTTGTTTTCCTCTTTCTTCATCATGTATTTCTTTCTTCCCTTCCTTACCTTCCCTTCTCTTTTTCTTCCCTTCCCTTACTTCTTCCTGTCTTTCTCTCTCTTCTCATACCTTTCACCTTCTCTTTCTCCTCCTTCCATATTTCCTTTCTCTTCCTTTGTTTCCTTCTTTCTTCATTCCTTCTTTCTTTCTCCCCTTCTTTCTCTCTTTTTCCCTTCTGTTACTTCTTCCCATCTTTCTCTTTCTCTCTCTTCCCTCTTCTCATACCTTTCACCTTCCCTTTGTCTTCCTTCCATCTTTCCTATCTCTTCCTTCATTTTCTTCTTTCTTTCTTTCTTTCTTTCTTTCTTTCTTTCTTTCTTTCTTCCCTTCTTTAAATTCCCTTCTCTCTTTCTTTCCTTCCCTTACTTCTTCCCGTCTTTCTCTCTGTTCTCATCCCTTTCACCTCTTTCTCCTCCTTCCATATTTCCTTTCTCTTCATTCATTTTCTTCTTTCTTCATCCTGTCTTTCTTTCTTTCTTTCTTTCTTTCTTTCTTTCTTCCCTTCTTTAAATTCCCTTCTCTCTTTCTTTCCTTCCCTTACTTCTTCCTGTTTTTCTCTCTCTCTTTCCTTTTCTCATACCTTTCACCTTCCCTTTCTCTTCCTTCCATCTTTCCTTTCTCTTCCTTCGTTTTCCTTCCTTCCCTTCCCTTCTTTCTCTTTCTTTCCCTCCCTTACTTCTTCCTGTCTTTCTCTTTCTCTCTCTTTCCTTTTCTCATACTTTTCACCTTCCCTTTCTCTTCCTTCCTTCTTTCCTTTTTCCTCAATATTGTGTTGAGAGCAGACTTGTTAAGCAATGGGGAAAATTCCTCTGTCTAAGAGCAAACCTGATCCATGATTTCCAAGGGCATGCACAGAGTTCCCTTTTGTTTCAATGGGATTCCTTGGCAAAAGATGGAAAAATTAACCGATGCCTGAAAAATCTTACGTCTTAATTTCTAAAACAGTTCAACAGCAATGCTATAAAATGTTTTCTCCTCAAAAGACCTAGTTTGGGGGATCTAATGCAGACTGACACGGCTTCCGTAAACACAACCCAGGCCTTCAGGGGAGGAAGGGAAGTTGCATGCGACTTGAAGATCTTCCTTTCTTTATGCATGGGTTAACATGTGCTGAGCACAGACACGGAGAGAGAAGGAGACATATGTGTCTGTAAAAACTCCCTGGAGTCAAAGGAAAGCTGCCTAGCGACATGAGCCAAAACAACGAGCATCTTGTCTGAAGCTTTTGAATATCTCAGTGAGCGCCACACCATTAAACTGCTCTGATTTAGCAGAGACCTAGTCCTCATTATTCCATTGCTGCCCATTTTTCCAGCTGCTTTTAGAACGTCCCGGGTTTTTTCTCCTCCTCCTACCTTTGTCCCCCATTTGCTTCTGTTGCTGCAACCTGAATTCATTTGCGCTCCACTAACTTGGAGGGCACATCTACACTGCAGAATGAATGCAGCTTGGTACCACTTTCAGCTCAATGCTATAGAGTCCTGGGAGTTGTAGTTTGGTAAGGCAGAGAAGACTAAAACCACAACTTTCAGGATTCCATATGCATTAGATGCACCTGCAGTATGAGCGGACGAGTGAGGAGAGGGCAGAGTATTTATTTATGTTACTTACTTAGGTGATCCTTCGTAGTCTGAGGATGATGGTCCTCCAAGAGTAGTATCCTGGGAGTGGGTCCGTAGGTGGCTGTGGAGCCCTATTCTTGATCTGCATCTTCTCCCACAGTGAGGGCATCAGTTTCCAGATGGAAGGCAGTCCCGGTCAGGGTTGGCTTGACACACCTTCCTCTTGGCACATTTCTCTCTTTCACCTATTCGTGCCTCTTCAAATTCTACAGCACTGCTGGTCACAGCCGACCTCCAGCTGGAGCGCTCAAGGGCCAGGGCTTCCCAATTCTCAGTGTCTATGCCAGAGTTTTTAAGGTTGGCTTTGAGCCCATCTTTAAACCTCTTTTCCTGTCTTCCAACATTCCGGTTTCCGTTCTTGAGTTTGGAGTAGAGCAACTGCTTTGGGAGACGGTGGTAGGGCATCCGGACAATGTGGCCGGTCCAGCGGAGTTGATGGCAGAGGAGCTTCAATGCTGGTGGTCTTTGCTTCTTCCAGCCCGCTGACATTTGTCCGCTTGTCTTCCCAAGAGATTTGCAGGATTTCCCGGAGGCAGCGCTGATGGAATCGTTCCAGAAGTTGCATGTGACGTCTGTAGGCAGACCACGTTTCGCAGTGTATAGCAGCGTTGGGAGGACAATAGCTCTATAAACAAGCACCTTGGTATCCCTACGGATGTCCCGGTCCTCAAACACTCTCTGCTTCATTCGGAAAAATGCTGCACTCGCAGAGCTCAGGCAGTGTTGAATTTCAGTGTCAATGTTGACTAATGAGATGCTGATGATGTCGCTTTTATGATGTATTATACTAAATGTTTTTTGTCTATTATCTTTTATGTATACTGATTTGTTGGAAACCGCCTTGAGTCGCCAATTGGCTGAGAAAGGTGGTATACAAATACAGTAAATAAATAATAATAAATTTTGTGGAGAGGTGGCTGCCAAGGGATCAGAAATGGTCAACATTTTCTAGTGTTACACCATTAAGCTGTATCTCTGGCATTGGAGAGGTTTTGGCAGGTGACTGCTGGAAGAGGACTTTGGTTTTCTCGATGTTTAATGACAGGCCGAGCTTCTCGTATGCTTCCGCAAAGGTGTTTATTTATGTATTTATTCATTAAATGCACACCGTTGTCCTGTTAAATGTATACCTTTCATAATAATGAATATTTCTGTATTTATTCAATGGAGAGCTTGGCTCCAGATAGGATCCAAAACCAATATTTGCCCTTTCCAAGAGACTAAGGCAATAACAAACTGCTGCAGACTCTCCTAGTTTCTGTGCTCTTCCCTAGGAATAACTTTTGCGGTCTTGGTGACGTTCTGATATATTGTGGCCATGTTTTCGTGTCCGAAACCACAGAGCATGTGTCTTTGCACACATATACGAGCAAGGTGACATTTCTGGATGTTGACATTGGGAAGAATACACCAAAAATACAGCAAAAGGTATATTTTCTTGACTTCTGTCCTTTCTGGCTGTTTGTTTACAGGTGCCTGTACCTGCCAAGGAGAGAACAAAAAGTAAGCAGCTCCCAATAATTTTCTCTTCTCTGCATCCAATATAGCAGGACTTTCCAAACATTTTGTGTAGTGACACACTTTGCAATACATACGGTTTTGCTACCAAAACAGAGGTGAAAACCAACCCCGTATAAGAGATACAAACTGTAATAACGAAATATGTGGGAACACGACATATTTCGTGAACACTTTTCATTTCTGTTTTTAAAAATATAATATTTATTACCTATTTCACAAAGGCTCAGAGGTTTCCGACTCCGTCTGTGCGACACACATACAAACAATATAGTTACAATCATAGAATCCTAGAGTTGGAAGAGATATTGACAAGCTGGAATGTGTCCAGAGGAGGGCGACTAAAATGATCAAGGGTCTGGAGAACAAGCCCTATGAGGAGCGGCTTAAAGGGCTGGGCATGTTTAGCCTGAAGAAGAGAAGGAGACATGATAGCCATGTATAAATATGTGAGGGGAAGTCACAGGGAGGAGGGAGCAAGCCTGTTTTCTGCTTCCCTGGAGAATAGGACGCAGAGCAAGGGCTTCAAACTACAAGAGAGGAGATTCCACCTGAACATGAGGAAGAACTTCCTGACTGTGAGAGCTGTTCAGCAGTGGAACTCTCTGCCCCAGAGTGTGGTGGAGGCTCCTTCTTTGGAAGCTTTTAAACAGAGGCTGGATGGCTATCTGTCAGGAGTGCTTTGAATGCAATTTTCCTGCTTCTTGGCAAGGGGTTGGACTGGATGGCACATGAGGTCTCTTCCAACTCTAGGATTCTATGATTCTATGATGCTCCTTCTTTGGATGCTTTTAAGCAGAGGCTGGATGGCCATCTGTCGGGGGTGCTTTAATGCAATTTTCCTGATTCTTGGCAAGGGGTTGGACTGGATGGCCCATGAGATCTCTTCCAACTCTAGGATTCTATGAAGAGACCTCGTGGACTATCCAGTCCAACCCCATTCTGCCAAGAAGCAGGAAAACCGCATTCAAAGCACCCCTGACAGATGGCCATCCAGCTTCTGTTTCAAAGAAGGAGTTTCCACCACACTCCGAGGTACAGAGTTCCACTGCTGGACATCTCTCACAGTCAGAAAGATCTTTCTCATGTTCAGATGGAATCTCTTGTCTTGGTTCATGCAGAGAGTTCCACTGCTGAACAGTTCATATACTATGTAAACGTGAGAACTGAAGATTCACGACATCTTCCTTTTTTTCTCTCTGCTGGTGCCACACCAAACTACAAATCCCAGGATTCCATAGCATTGCACCAGGGCAGTTCCAGTGATGTCAAATTGCATTAATTATGCAATGCAGATGCAACATATGATCCCACTTTAACATCCTATGGGATCTTGGTTTGTGCGGCTCCATAAAGTACGTATGCATCTCAGCCAGAGAGTTCTAGTGACTCAACAAACTACAATGTGAAAGCAGTCCATGACTTTTGAGGTTCCTATTACTTCTGGGTGGACCTACTTTGGGGCTGAAAGTATATTATACAGTCAGTATAGGCCCATATAGGAGTGGGCGCAGTGGGTTAAACCTTGACCTGCTAAACTTGTTGATCGAAAGGTCTCAGGTTCAAATCCAGGGAGCGGCGCAAGCTTCCGCTGTCAGCCCTAGCTTCTGCCAACCTAGCAGTTCGAAAACATGCAAATGTGAGTAGATCAATAGGTGGAAAGGTAATGGCGCTTTACCTTATATCTTTACCTTATAGACCCATATAATGCAGTTTAGTGGCATTGAGCAGCATTATATGGGTCCACGCTTAAGCGGCTGAGGGGGAAAAGGAAAGGGCCCAAGACTGTTAGGAATGATGGGAGTTGAAGTCCAAAACACCTGACCATATAACACAGTCTCAAACTGAGTTATATGACAGTGTAGATCCAACCTTAACAAGTACGAATTCTCCTCCCTCGGGTGCAACAGACAGGAAAGGAATGTAAGGATGGGATTCTTCCATCTTTGATGTTTATCTCTTCCTTTTCATTTCTCCCTTCCTAGAAAAGAAAATATAGAGCCGACCCCGCTGCAAAGTGGATCGAAGCCATGAAATGAGAGATCAATAGCACTCCTTTGGAGGAAGATAGTGCCTTCGGGATCTCTAGAGCACCAAGCTTCAGCATCTGGAATAAATGCCCCTTTTGCCTTCTCCAGAATCCTTTTGCTACCCTTTTTTTTTTAAAGATCTGGAATCCTTTCATATTATTTAGGTCCATATTCAGGTCCTGAACCGGTGCTTGGCGGCTGTGATGATCTGGATGAGGGAGAACAAATTGAAATTGAATCCAAACAAGTCAGAGGTACTCCTGGTCAGTCGAAAGGCCGAACAAGGTATAAGGTTACAGCCTGTGCTGGATGGGGTAATGCTCCCCCTGAAGACACAGGTTCGCAGCTTGGGAGTGATGCTGAATTCGTCGCTGAGCCTGGGACACTATGGGCTCCAGTTGCGCCCATACCTTGGAAAGTCAGACTTGGCCACAGTAATCCATGCTCTGGTTGCATCTTGAATAGACTACTGCAATGCACTCTACATGGGGCTGACTTTGAAGACTGTTCAGAAGCTTCAAATAGTCCAACGAGCGGCAACCAGGTTGCTCACTGGAGCAATGTATACGGAGCATACAAGCCCCCTGTTGTGTCAGCTCCACTGGCTGCCAATCTGCTACCGAGCACAATTCAAAGTGGTGGCTTTGGCCTATAAAGCTCTCAATGGCTCTGGTCCAACTTACCGGCTGTAAAGAATTGTGGGAGTTGAAGTACAAAACACCTGGATGACCAAAGTTTCATAGAATCATAGAGTTGGAAGAGACCTCATGGGCCATCCAGTCCAACCCCTTTCTTCCAAGAAGCAGGAAAATTGCATTCAAACCACCCTCGACAGATGGCCATCCAGCCTCTGTTTAAAAGCTTCCAAAGAAGGAGCCTCCACCACACTCCGAGGCAGAGAGTTCCACTGCTGAATGGCTTTCACAGTCAGGAAGTTCTTCCTAATGTTCAGGTGGAATCTACTTTCTTGTAGTTTGAAGCCACTGTTCCACGTCCTAGTCTCCAGGGAAGCAGAAAACAAGCTTGCTCCCTCCTCCCTGTGACTTCCTCTCTCACATATTTATACATTTATACTCGTCATGTCTCCTCTCAGCCTCTCAGCCTTCTCTTCTTCAGGCTAAACATGCCTAGCTCTTTAAGCCGCTCCTCATAGGGCTTGTTCTCCAGACCCTCCTCTGGACACATTCCAGCTTGTCAATCTCTCTCTTAAATTGCGGTGCCCAGAATTGGACACAGTATTCCAGGTGTGGTCTAATCAAGGCAAAATAGAGCATGGGGAACATGACTTCCCTCGATCTAGACACTATGCTCCTATTGATGCAGGTCAAAATCCCATTGGCTTTTTTTGCCGCCGCATCACATTGTTGGCTCATGTTTAACTTGTTGCCCACGAGGACTCCAAGATCCTTTTCACATGTACTGCTCTACCCTATTCTGTCTCTTTGTATTTCCTTTTTTATGCCTAAGTGGAGTATCTTGCATTTGTCCCTGTTGAACTTCATTTTCTTAGTTTTGGCCTATCATCTCTCTAATTTGTCAATATTGTTTTGAATTCTGCTCCTGTCTTCTGGAGTATTGGCTCTCCCTCCCAATTTGGTGTCGTCTGCAAACTTGTTGATCCTGCCTTCCAACCCTTCATCTAAGTCAGTGGTTCTCAGGGATTTCTGGGAGTTGTAGGCCAGAAACATCTTGGGACCCCAGGTTGAGAACCACTCCATTTATAAAGATGTTGAACAGGACCGGGCTCAGGAGGGAACTCTGTTGATGGCACTCCGCTCATCACTTCTTTCCAGGATGAAAAAGAGGAAGCCTTGGGGAGAATCACCGTTTAACCAATTGCAGATCCACCTCACCGTAATTTTACCTAACCCACATTGGACTAGTTTGTTTGCCAGAAGGTCATGGGGGATCTTGTTGAAGGCCTTCCTGAAATCCAGGTAAATAAAGTTTGCCCATGCCTGTGCTAGAACCTCTTTGGTTCTTAAGTGGTTTCATGTACTGTGGCACGAATGCACTTTGCCACCACTTGAACCTCCATGGCTCAATGATATGTGGTCCTAGGAGTTGTACTTTTTATATATTGTCAAAGGCTTTCATGGCTGGAATCACTGGGTTGCTGTAGGTTTTTTCAGGCTATATGGCCATATTCTAGAGGCATTCTCTCCTGAGGATGCTTGCCAAAGATGCAGGCTAAACATCAGGAGAGAATGTCTCTAGAACATGGCCATATAGCCAAAAAAAATCTACAACAACCCACTATACTTTTTTTCCAAGACCAAAGAGAGTTTGCGCCTCGCCAAACTGCAAATCCCAGGACTGCATAGCGCTGAGTCACGGCAGTATAAACCGGAAAGGATTTTTCCAGGAAAAAGAAATATCCAAGAAGGTTACATTAATAGGATGGCTACATTTCTCTTCTGGCTGCTTGGCAGTGGGAAAGCGTATGCATTTGTCAAAGTGGTGTTAAACTGCATTAAGTCTACAGTGTATACAGTATAGAATGAATGCAGTTTAACACCACTTTGACAGCCATGGCTCGATGCTAGTCTCACAAGCTCTTTCTTATTCAATGTATTGTCGAAGGCTTTCATGGCCTGAACCACTGGGTTGTTGTGTGTTTTCCGGGCTGTATGGCCATGTTCCAGAAGCATTCTTTCCTGACGTTTTGCCTGCATCTATGGCAGGCATCCTCAGAGGTTGTGAGGTCTGTAGAATGATGTCCAGGGTGGGAGAAAGAACTCTTGTCTGTTTGTGGCAAGTTTGAATATTGAAGGTGGCTACCTTGATTAGCATTTAATAGCCTTGCAGCTTCAAGTCACGGCTGCATCCTGCCTGGGGGAATCCTTTGTTGGAAGGTGTTAGCTGGCCCTGATTGTTTCAGGTCAGGACCTTCTGTTTTGGAGTTATAGTTCGCCTGCATCCAGAGCACTGTGAACTCAAACAATGATGAATCTGGACCAAACTCGGAGTGAATACTCAATATGCCCAAATGTGAACACTGGTGGAGTTTGGGGAAAATAGACTTTGACATTTAGGAATTGTAGTTGCTGGGATTTATAGTTCACCTACAATCAAAGAGCATTCTGAATTGGGCCAAACTTCCCACGCAGAACCCCCATGCCTTGAAGGGACTTGGTGGTGCATGCGCTCCCTCATCCCCGGATGTGCACTATGCTGCAATGCGCTGAACATGCCTGCTCTCCCCGCCTCACTTGGGAGTCTCAGAAACAGCCCTCCCCTACCACTCACAGCGGAGGAGGGCTGTTGGATTTGCCATCTGTTTCCAAAAAGGAAGAGAAGGACAGGCAGAGTGATCTTCAGCCTTCTTGGCCAAAGGAGTTCCTAACACCATGAGAAATATGTGTTTCCTGATGGTTTTTGGTGACCCCTCTGAAACCGCCTTGCAACCCACCTCCAGGTTGGAAAAAAAACTACTGTAAGTGATATTTACTGTCCTGGAATACTAGCCAGATGTCCCACGAATGGTCCCAAAAATTATCGAATCATCAGATCTTAGTCCCAAAAGTCATACGTATAAATTTGGTCCCAGAAGTCATAGAACATTGGCTCATGGTCCCAAAAGTCATAGAATCATGGTTTCACAAGCTACAGAATCATGATCATGACACCTCCTGCTCTGTAAACATGGAATCTGCAGGCCCTAAACATTCCCAGTTTGGCCAGTATAGTCCCCATTACCTGCCTGTCATCCCAGTTTTAAAACGTCCCTATTCAGTTGTATTTGGGTTCGACCTCTTGTAAGCCGCACCGAGTCCTTCGGGAGATGGTAGCGGGGTACAAATAAAGGTTTATTATTATTATTATAATATTATTATTATTATTCAGTTCTCTCCATGCTCAGCTAACGGGAATGGGTTCCTTCCCAGTTGGCTCAAGCAAAAGCAAACTGCTGCGCCCAGTCCGAGAATGTGCGTCGTTCTTCCTGGGTAATGTCTAATCATGTTAATGAAGTTCAGAGATAGTTTGGGCACTTTTCAAACATGATATATGGGGTGGAATGAACTTTTGCCCTGGCTGCCCATGTTTTAACCCATTCAATAATGCTTCCAATATCAAGGGAGGTTTGCACATGAATGACAGGTCTGGATAGAGCAAATTGGGGAGGAAAGATTCTTATCTCTTGGCCCTAGTTTTGCAAACGTTGTTTTTTTAAATGTCGTGTTCCCTGTTGACTTAACTGTTTTTTCTTCACTTTCTTCAGCTCCAAAGTATAACATGGGGGAGAAAAGAGGTATCTTTTCCATATCTTTTCTATTGATCCCTGTTCTCTGTTTACCATTCGAGCCAAGGAGGGCGTTTTTGGAGAAGACAAGACGGAGCCTGGAAATTGATACAAAATTCTACTCCTCCTCTCCAAACAATGACTCCAAAAACGTAGCTCTTGCACTCAGTAAGTCAGCTTCAATCTTGCATCGCGATGTGCTGCATTAGGAGGGCATATACACTGAGGAATTGATGCAGTTTCATACCACTTGAGCTTGGCATGCTCCATGCAATTGAATCCTAAGACTTGTAGTTTGGCAGTTTCCCTTCATTCACAACCTGGAATTTTCTGCAGCTTAGCTAGTTCTCAATTGCATCTCAACTAGATAATGTGCAAAGTGTGTGCAAAAGGTGGAACTGAGGCCATGGCCATACAGCCCAGAAAACTCACAGCAACCCAGAGATTCCGGCCATGAAAGCCTTCAACAGCACAACATGGAACTGAGGTCATTTCTCCTCTAAAGAAGGCATTCTGTCCCTAAAATTGTATTTCGTTCCCCAAATGTCTAGCATTGCAGAGAGTGAAACTGAAAATTGTTCACACTTAGATCTCTTCTGTCTTGTGTTTTTGCATTTGCTCTGGTCACTTTCGCTGCTGTGAAAACAAAAGTTATGTAAACGCTAGAAATTTGCAGACTGGAGGAAAATGTACCTTTGGGGCAGAATTCCTTTTTGGATGGTCAGCACCACATTTTCCATCCCTTTGCATCATCATCATCATCATTACAGTATTATTATTATTATTATTATTATTATTATTATTTCGTGTCAGGAGCGACTTGAGAAACTGCAAGTTGCATCTGGTGTGAGAGAATTGGCCATCTGTGAGGACGTAGCCCAGGGGTCACCCAGATGTTTTGATATTTTTACCCTCCTTGTGGGAGGCTTCTCTCATGTCCCCGCATGAGGAGCTGGAGCTGATAGAGGGAGCTCATCCGCGCTCTCCCCGGATTCGAACCTGTGACCTATCGGTCTTCAGTCCTGCCGGCACGGGGGTTTAACCCACTGTGCCACTGGGGGCTCCCATTATTATTATTTTTACCATCCTTGTGGGAGGCTTCTCTCATGTCCCCGCATGAGGAGCTGGAGCTGATAGAGGGAGCTCATCCTCGCTCTCCCCGGATTCGAACCTGTGACCTATCGGTCTTCAGTCCTGCCGGCACGGGGGTTTAACCCACTGTGCCACTGGGGGCTCCCATTATTATTATTTTTACCATCCTTGTGGGAGGCTTCTCTCATGTCCCCGCATGAGGAGCTGGAGCTGATAGAGGGAGCTCATCCTCGCTCTCCCCGGATTCGAACCTGTGACCTATCGGTCTTCAGTCCTGCCGGCATAGGGGTTTAACCCACTGCGCCACCAGGGGCTCCCATTATTATTATTATTATTATTATTATTATTATTATTATTCTATTATTATTATTAGATACATAACAAGATTAGTACACAGCAAACAAGATCACTATGCTGGTTGTTGTATTGGATCACACGTCGGACACTTCCCAAGTGTCTAGGACTGTGTGATGTATTGGTGAATAATGCATGCAGGTGGCCTTTTGCAGCTGACAGATGGTAATTTTGTCAGTGCCGGTTGTTTTTAAGTGCAGGTCAAGGTCTTGAGGCACTGCACCCAGTGTGCCGATCACTACTGGGACCACCTTGACTGGCTTGTGCCAGAGTCTTTGCTATTATTATTATTATTATTATTATTATTATTATTATTATTATTATTAGAATCACAACAAGATTAGTACACAGCAAGCAAGATCACTATGCTGGTTGTTGTATTGGATCACATGTCAGACACTTCCCAAGTGTCTAGGACTATGCTTTGTGACGTTACCTGGGGACCGCTGTGAGTCCCCTTGGGGAGATGGAGCGGTATATAAATAAAGTTATTATTATTATTATTATTATTATTATGTGATGTATTGGCGAATAATGCATGCAGATCCGAGTCGGGTGGCCTTTTGCAGTTGACAGATGGTAATTTTGTCATCGCCGATTGTTTTTAAGTGCAGGCCAAGGTCTTGAGGCACCACACCCAGTGTGCCGATCACCACTGGGACCACCTTTGCTGGCTTCTGCCAGTAAAGTTGTTTTGTTGTTGTTATCCCTTTTTCCTCTTTGTGATACTAAATGTTTTTCTGAAGCCCTCTTTCCACTCAATTTACCAGGAACTCCTTCCAGATAAGGCTTATAATCAACCGATTATGGCAACAATTTAAAGAAAGTCCAGTCCCATTGAAGCAAAACATCAACAGTTTTGATGCAAAAATTGTAAACTGTTTATTAAACTCAACAGTCCCAACTTTAGAACAACTTGCAAACAGACCACAATAAAAAAAACAATTCTTTTCCTTTCCAAAATATATACATAAAAATAGTATCTTTCTTTCCAAAAGCATATAAAGTTTTCCTTTGTTTACAAAATGAGATTCCAGACAGTAGCAATTTAGAAGATAGATAGATATAGATATAGATATCTCCCTGCAAAGGCTGCATCCCTCTTGAGACACACATGATAACCCTGACATGATATCAAGCACGTATATACGTAAAAGGAACATGATGTAATTGCACATATAGGCAATTACCGTACATAAAAGAAACATGAAACAATTAAATATGTACAAAGGCACACAGACATACATAAAAAAGCATGTAAAGTAACAGCATATATAAAACATGATATAAAAATATGATAAAAGGCAATTATATATGTAAAAGAAAGGTGATATAATTACCTAGAAATGAGATATAAGGCAACTATATATATTAAAAATAATTCTGGAGTCACAAATGTAGTTTTTCCAAACAAAGAAGAGAATTGGGCTTCCATTCTCCAAACTTGAAACGAAGTGGGAGGAAATCAGAAAAAAAAGTGTTCATGATCCTCAAAATCAAATGATGTTCTTTTCCAAAGTCAAAGAAAAACTATGAAATGAAATGTTCTTTTTTACTTTTACTTTTCCTCCTCAACCTCCTGAAGAAGACTCCTTGCTGACCTTCTTATCTCTTGACCTTGCGTCCAGCCGAGTTGCGTCCGCACTTGCGATACAGCGACTGCTTCCCTTGGCTCAATGGGCAGTATTTCAACGTATGGGCCTTGTTGCCGGTGGCACCGCAGAGCGGACAGGTGTATTTGCGCAAGATGGGGCATTCCACGGCACCGTCCGCTCCCTTCAGCCGGTGGGATGAATAGACCTGCTTGGATTCGCCATTGTGTTTGCAAAAATTGCAAATCTCCTTGCTTTGAGAAGCCTGGCCATTGGCACTGCCTTTGGAGCTCTTGCTGCTGGATCCACTTCCGTTGAGCCACTGCGATGCCATTTCCGTATCGTCCTCGTTGAGGACTAGCTGCATGTCACAGTCCATCATGTCCCAACTCTGAGACTGGACCCTCTTGCGTTCTTCAACGATCTCTGTAACCACCTTTGCAAGGCTCAGATAGTCCTTCCACCTGTCAAACTCCCTGAACATGGAAGGGGCATAACGTGGCATGTGCATGGCTGATCTGGAGAGCATGTTGCAAGGATGTGTGGGCACACACCAAATGCCCCATATTGGGGGCGGAGTCTGTGCTTTATATATAAGGGGAGGGGTCCAAAACCTTTTACATTGGACCCTCCCATCTATATTTCCCCCCTCCTTGCCCTAGATTTAACCCACACGTGTCTAGCATCACAGGATTTCAAGGAAGAGTTGGGTTTTTCCATATTTTTCACTTAGGAGGTAATGCCAGAGTTTGTCCCTTAAGGGAAAGTTAGCCATTGTGGCTCTGTTTGTTTTGTCCATCTAAGACAGTGTTTCTCAACCTGAGGGTCGGGACCCCTGGAGGGGTCACGAGGGGGTGTTAGAGGGATCGCCAAAGACCATCAGAAAACACAGTATTTCCTGTCAGTCATGGGGGTTCTGGGCATGGGAAGTTTGGCCCAATTCTAACGCTGATGGGGTTCACAATGCTCTTTGATTGTAGGTGAACTATAAATCACAGCAACTACAACTCCCAAATGTCAAGGTCTATTTTCCCCAAACCCCACCAGTGTTCACATTTGGGCATATTGAGTGTTTGTGTCAAGTTTGGTTCAGATCCATCATTACCCTCACTACCTCTGAGGATACTTGCCATAGATGCAGGTGAAACATCAGGAGAGAATGCCTCTAGAACATGGCCATATAGCCCAAAAAAACCTACAACAACCCAGATCCATCATTGTTTGAGCCCACAGTACTCTCTGGATGTAGGTGAACTACAACTCCCAAACTCAAAGTCAATGTCTACCAAATCCTTCTAGCATTTTCTGTTGGTCATGGGAGTTCTGTGTGCCAAGTGTGGTTCAGTTCCATCATTGGTGGAGTTCAAAATGCTCTTTGATTGTCAGTGAACCATAAATCCCAGCAACTACAACTCCCAAATGACAAAATCAATCCCCTCCAACCCTACTAGTATTCAATAAATTTGGGCATATTGGGTCTTTGTGCCAAATTTGGTCCAGTGGGTGAAAATACATCCTGCATATCAGATACTTACATGACAATTCATAACAGCAGCAAAATTACAGTTGTGAAGTAGCAACAAAAATAATTTTATGGTTGGGGGTCACCATAACATGAGGAAGCGTATTAAGGGGTCGTGGCATTAGGAAGGTTGAGAACCACTGATCTAAGACCATGGTTCTCAACCTGTGGTTCCCCAGATGTTTTGGCCTTCAACTCCCACAAATCAGCTGGTAAACAGGCTGGGATTTTTGGGAGTTGTAGGCCAAAACACCTGGGGACCCACAAGTTGAGAACCAGGTTGTATTTCTGACTTAGACAAAACAGCATCATTGGACATCCAATGCTTGCCGAAGACCTGTCAGATGGATCCCGTAATCATGAAGCCTACAAGAGTGTTATATGGCTTTTGCGTGTCCGAAATAATGTTGGACTGGATGGCCTTTGTGATTTCTTCTAGCTTTGTGATTCTATGATGTTTGGTGCCATGTTTCTATGATTCTATGACTTTTGGGATGATTTTATGACTTGGATCTATGATTCCACAACTTTTGGGACCATATTTTCTATGACTTTGGAACCACGATTCTTTGGAGGCTCCTTCTTTGGAAGCTTTTAAACAGAGGCTGGATGGCCATCTGTCAGGGGTGATTTGAATGCAATATTCCTGCTTCTTGGCAGGGGGTTGGACTGGATGGCCCATGAGGTCTCTTCCAACTCTTTGATTCTATGATTCTATGACTTTGGGGATCATGATTCTATGACTTGTGAAACCATGGTTCTATGACTTTTGGGACCACGAGGCAATGATTCTATTATTTTTGGGACCATTTTCTACATATGACTTTTGGGACCGTGATCTGATGATTTGATGACTTTTGGGACCATTCGTGGGTCATCTGCCTAGTCTTTCAGGACAGTAAATATCAATTACAGCAGTGAGTTATTGTAGGTTTTTCGGGCTGTATGGCCATGTTCTGAACTGGATGGCCCATGAGGTCTCTTCCAACTCTATGATTCTATGATTCTGGAAGGATTTATTTATTTATTTATTTACAGTATTTATATTCCACCCTTCTCACCCCACAGGGGACTCAGGGCAGATTACAATGTACATAAATGGGAAACATTCAATGCCATACACACACAACATATATAGATAGAAACACAGAGGCTATTTAACATTCCAGCTTTTCTTGAAGGTATTTTTGGCCACCGGGGGAGCTGTTCCTTCACCAACTATTTGTGACACTGATTAAGTACTTCCTCATTCTTTGCATGCTTGCTGGAGATTTTTATGGCCTCGTAAATTAGTTAAATTTGCCTCCCCACATAAGCGGTACCTAACTTTCCTACTTGACAGATGCAACTGTATTTCTGGCTGCAAAGGTCGACAGCAAGCTACACAAATTGGTCGGATACTCATTCTGGCTTCGAACTCATGACCTTTCGGTCAGTAGTGACTTAATACAGCTGACTCCCAGCCAGCTGCGCCACAGTCCCGGTGCACTCTATCCTGATGTTTCGCCTGCATCTGTGGCAAGCATCCTCAGAGGTTGTGAGGTCTGTTGGAAACTAGGAAAATTTGGTTTATACATATCTGTGGGAAGTCCAGGGTGGGAGAAAGAACCCTTGTCTGTTGGAGCTAGGTGTGAATGTTTCAATTGCCCACCTTGATTAGCATTTGATGGCCTGACATTTTTTAGGGGTGGCTTGTTACTGCCTGGGGGAAACCTTTGCTGAGAGGTGATTATGTGTTCCTGATTGTTTCTTGTCTGGAGTTCCCCTATGTTTGAGTTTTGTTTTTTTTTTATTTACTGATATAATTTTAGAGTTTTTTTAGTACTGGTAGCGAGATTTTGTTCATTTTCATGGTTTCCTCCATTCTGTTGAAATTGTCCACATGCTTGTGGATTTCAATGGCTTCTCTGTGTTCAGACTGACATGGTGGTTGTTAAAGTGGTCCAGCATTTCCGTCTTCTCAAATAATCTGCCATGTCCAGGTTGGTTACTCAGGTGCTCTGCTATGGCTGACTTCTCTGGTTGAAGTAGTCTGTAGTGCCTTTCATCACCTCTCAACAAAGGATTTCCCCAGGCAGTAACAAGCCACCCCTAAAAATTGTCAAGCCATCAAATGCTAATCAAGGTGGCCAATTGAAACATCCACAGCTATCTCCAACAGATAAGAGTTCTTTCTCCCACCCTGGACATTATTCCACAGATATATAAACCCAATTTTCCTAGTTTCCACAAACCTCACAACCTCTGAGGATGCTTGTCACAGATGGAGGCAAAACGTCAGGAGAGAATGCTTTGAGAACATGGCCATACAGCCCAAAAAACCTACAACAACCCAGTGATTCCAGCCATGAAAGCCTTTGACAGTTACAGCAGTATTTCCCAACCCGAGGGTCAGGAACCAAAGAGCATTCTGAACTCCACAACGATGGAACTGAACCAATCTTGGCACCCAGAACTCGAATGACAAACAGAAAATCCTGGAAGGGATTTTGGAGTTGTAGTTCACCTATATCCAGAGAGCACTGTGGACTCAAACCATGCTGGATCTGGACCAAACTTGGTCCAGCTCCACCAGTGTTCACATTTGGGGATATTGAGTATTCATGCCAAGTTTGGTCCAGATCCAACATGGTTTGAGTCCACAGTGCTCTCTGGATGTAGGTGAACTACAACTCCTTCCAGGATTTTCTGTTTGTCATTCGAGTTCTGTGTGCCAAGATTGGTTCAATTCCATCGTTGGTGGAGTTCAGAATGCTCTTCGATTGTAGGTGACCTATAAATCCCAGCAACTGTAACTCCCAAATGTCAAGGTCTATTTCCCCCAAACTCCACCAGTGTTCACATTTGGACATATTGAGTATTTATGCGAATTTTGGTCCAGATCCACAACTCCCAAATGTCAAGGTCTATTTTCCCCAAACTCCACCAGTGTTCACATTTGGGCATATTGAGTATTCGTGCCAAGTTTGGTCCAGATTCATCATTATTTGAGTCCACAGTGCTCTCTGGATGTAGGTGAACTACAACTCCAAAACTCAAGGTCAATACCCACCAAACCCTTCCAGTATTTTCTGTTGGTCGTGGGAGTTCTATGTGTCAAATGTGGTTCAATTCCATCATTGGTGGAGCTCAGAATGCCCTTTGATTGTAGGTGAACTTTAAATCCCAGCAACTACAACTCCCAGATGCCAAGGTCTATTTTCTCCAAACTTCACAAGTGTTCACATTTGGGCATATTGAGTATCCGTGCCAAGTTTGGTCCAGATACATCATTGTTTGAGTCCACAGTGCTCTCTGGATGTAGGTGAACTACAACTCCCAAACCAAGGTCAATGCCCACCAAACCCAGTATTTTCTGTTGGTCAAGGGAGTTCTGTGTGCTAAGTTTGGTCCAATTCCATCATTGGTGGAGTTCAAAATGTTCTATGATTGTAGGTGAACTATAAATCCCAGGAACTACAACTCCCAAATGACAAAATCAATCCCTCCCCAATCCCACCAGTGTTCAAATTTGGGCGTAATGGGTCTTTGTGCCAAATTTGGTCCAGTGAATGAAAATACATCCTGCATATCAGATATTTACATGATGATTCATAACTGTTGCAAAATTTTAGTTATGAAGTAGCAACGAAAATAATGTTAGGGTTGGGGGTCACCACAACATGAGGAACTGTATTAAGGGGTCGCGGCATTGGGAAGGTTGAGAAACACTGTTATAGGGCTTGACTCTCAGACCTTGGGTCATTTTGGTGTCCCTTCTCGGGACACCTTCCATTTTTCCCCATATCCTTTTTGAATTGTGATGCCCACAATTGAACACAGGATTATTCCCAAACAAAAGACATCATGGTGGACGTGAAGTTTTCTTAAATGTAAGTTTTACCGTACGTGCGCAATTGCACCGCTGCAGTATTTTGCAAGCATACCACAATTATGGTAAGGTAGGTAAAAGGTAGTCCCCTGACATTAAGTCCAGTCATGTCTGACTCTGGGGTGTGGTGCTCATCTCCATTTCTAAGCCGAAGAGCCAGCGTTGTCCGTAGACACCTCCAAGGTCATGTGGCCGGCATGACTGCATGAAGCACCATTACCTATTGATCTACTCACATTTGCATGTTTTCGAACTGCTAGGTTGGCAGAAGCTAGGGCTGACAGTGGAAGCTCATGCCGCTCCCCGGAATCGAACCTGCGACCTTTCGATCAACAAGCTCAGCAGCTCAGTGCTTTAACCCACTGCGCCACCGGGAGCTCCACAATTATGGTAAACATACGCAATTATAGGCCCCCTGGTGTTGCAGCGGGCTAAACCGCTGAGCTGCTGGATTTGCTGACCGAAAGGTTGGCGGTTCAAATCCAGGGGAGCGGGATGAGCTCCCACTGTTAGCCCCAGGTTCTGCCCACCTAGCAGTTCGAAAACATGCAAATGTGAGTAGATCAATAGGTACCGCATCTGTGGGAAGGTAACAGCGCTCCAAGCAGTCCTGCTGGCCACATGACCTTGGAGGTGTCTATGGACAACGCCGGCTCTTCGGCTTAGAAATGGAGATGAACACCACCCCCCAGAGTCGGACACGACTAGATTTAATATCAAAGGGAAACCTTTACCTTTACTTTTTACCGCAATTACAATAGCCGCAGGTAAGCATGGCTTTTTCTTGTGGGGAACAGTGATATATAGAATGGGTCAGATCAATCACATCTTAGGTTGGATCAATTGCTTTTATAGGTGGGCTCGCATGTAATATTGTCGTAATGGAAATATGTAATGATTGACCTATTGCATGTCATCAGAGAAAGAGGAGAAGTGATGGGCTCAAAGCCAACCTTAAAAACTGTGGCATAGACACTGAGAACTGGGAAGCCCTGGCCCTTGAGCGCTCCAGCTGGAGGTCAGCTGTGACCAGCAGTGCTGTAGAATTTGAAAAGGCATGAATGCAGGGTGAAAGAGAGAAACATGCCAAGAGGAAGGCGTGTCAAGCCAACCCCGACTGAGACTGCCTTCCACCTGGAAACAGATGCTCTCACTGTTGGAGAAGATGCAGATCAAGAATAGGGCTCCACAGTCACCTACGGGCCCACTGCCAGAATACCGACCTTGGAGGACCATCATCCTTGGACTACGAGGGATCGCCTAAGTATGTAAGAATGTTTCAGTTGACCATCTTGATCAGCACTGAATGGCTTTGCAGCTTCAAAGCCTGGTTACTTCCTGCCTGGTGGAATCCTTTGTTGGGAGGTGTTAGCTAGCCCTGTTAGTTGACTTAAGAGGCTGAGGGTGGAAAAGGAAGGGGCTGAGGCTGTTAGGAATTGTAGGAGTGGAAGTCCAAAACACCTGGAGGGCCCAAGTTTGCTCATGCTTGGTATAGACTCATATAATGCATTATATAGGAGCTACAATATAGATAATTTCAACAGAAAGGAAGAAGCCATGATAATGAACCAAATCTGGCTACCAGTATTTAAAAAAAACAATTCTAAAATCATAGCAGTAAATAAAGAACAACACGTAAACACAGGGGAACTCCAGACAAGAAACAATCAGGAACACATACTCCCCTTTCAACAAAGAATTCCCCCAGGCAGTAAGAAGCCAGACCTTGAAACTGCTAGGCCTTTAAATGCTTATCAAGGTGACCAATGGAAACATTTACACCTATCTGAAACAGACAAGAGTTCTTTCTCCCACCCTGGAAATTATTCCACTGATATATAACCCAACTTTCCTAGTTTCCAACACACCTCACAACTTCTGAGGATGCTTGCCATAGATGCAGGTGAAACGTCAGGAGAGAATGCCTCTAGACCATGGCCATACAGCCCGAAAAAACCTACAACAACCTAGAAACCAACACTTTCTCATTACTTTATTTTCCAGATCACCAGACTGGGCCACAGCAACACCTGGCAGGGGACGGCTAGTATAAAATATATAATTATGATATTGTACTATTAGTAGTATTATATTGTATTACATTATAATATTATAAATATATGTATATACCATATATTATATTATCTATCCCTCTAAATGCACACTTGTGTATATGAATGTACACTGGTCTCAATATATTGCTGCTGTTGGACTCAGTGGACAAGTAAGTGTTCACTTTGCATTTGGATATTATACGTATATACAATATATTATATTATATTATCTATCTATCAGAATGCATACTTGTGTATATGAATGCACACTGGTCTCAATATGTTGCTGCTATTGGACTCAGTGGTCAAGTAAGTGTTCAATTTGCATTCAGATATTATGTATATACAATATATTATATTATATTATCTATCTATCTAAATGCACAATTGTGTATATGAATGCACACTGGTATCAATATGTTGCTGCTATTGGACTCAGTGGACAAGTAAGTGTTCACTTTGCATTTGGATATATATATGCTTATACAATATATTATATTATCTATCTATCTATCTGCTCACTGGTGTATATGAATGTACATTGGTCTCAATATGTTGCTGCTATTGGACTCAATGGACAAGTAAGTGTTCACTTTGCATTTGGATATATATATGCTTATACAATATATTATATTATCTATCTATCTATCTATCTGCTCACTGGTGTATATGAATGTACACTGGTCTCAATATGTTGCTGCTATTGGACTCAGTGGTCAAGTAAGTATTCACTTTGCATTAAGATATTATGTATATACAATATATTATATTATCTATCTATCTAAATGCACACTGGTGTATATGAATATACACTGCTCTCAATATGTTGCTGCTGGTTCGCATTCGGATATATATATGTATGTATATATAATATATTATATTATCTATCTATCTAAATGCACACTGGTGTATATGAATGTACACTGCTATCAATATGTTGCTGCTGTTGGACTCAGTGGAAAAGTAAGTGTTCACTTTGCATTTGGATATTATACGTATATACAATATATTATATTATATTATCTATCTATCAGAATGCACACTTGTGTATATGAATGCACACTGGTCTCAATATGTTGCTACTATTGGACTCAGTGGACAAGTAAGTGTTCACTTTGCATTCGGATATATATATGTATGTATATATAATATATTATATTATCTATCTATCTAAATGCACACTGGTGTATATGAATGTACACTGGTCTCAATATGTTGCTGCTATTGGACTCAATGGACAAGTAAGTATTCACTTTGCATTTGGATATTATGTATATACAATAATATTATATTATATTATCTATCTAAGTAAGTGTTCACTTTGCATTCGGATATTATGTATATATAATATATTATATTATACTATCTAAGTAAGTGTTCACTTTGCATTCGGATCTTTCTTAATTTTCCAATATTTTGCTTTGGGTCTAGACATAAATGGCAAACTGAGTTGGATCCTAGCTATGGAACTGACCATAAATGGGACATCCTATGCTGAAGAGTGGCTTGGAGGGATCTCAATGGCAAATGGGGATGAATGGTGTCAAGTTGCGCAAAATGATAAAGTCTAACTAAGGACTGGATACATTGTGTGTGGCCTGGGTATGAATGGGAGGGGATGGAGCCCAGCAAGTACTGTCTCCTCTCTCTCTGAGGACAAGCACAACCCAAATGCTCTACTTCTCCCAATAGAGTTGTGGGCCCATACCTGCCAGAAAGGGATGCTCTTCCTCCTGCATCCTCCACTTGCAAAGATGCAACCTGGATTAAATAGGAATAGTGCATTCAGTGCTAGGCACACAGCCGCCTCTAGAGGGCAATAAAGAGCTGCGGCTATGCTCCATGGAGGATTGACAAGCGTGAGCACCAATAGCCGGCACGAACGCGTGGGCGGGCTTCCGAACTTGATTAGCAACCAATCAGCGCACGTTTAGCATCCTCGGCTAGGACAACCTGCGCCGGGGCGGGAGGAGGCGTGGGAAACGAGTGAGTGACAGCTTTGTTGTCCTCTCGCAGGAGGGAGCTAGTTGATTGGCGTTGACTCGGCCCAATAGCGGCGTGGAAGCGGTTGAGCGGGCAGCCAATGGGAGCGCCGGAAGGGAGAAACTTCTCAGCCGAGGCGGCAGTTGAGGTGGGACGGCGGGCAGGTAAGAGGCAGGGCAGGTGGGTCTCTTTTCTCTGTTGTATAGTGACGCCCCCCCAAGGAAAACCTCCAGATGGGTTGCCTGGAAGACTGTATCTCCCATTATCCCCTCATGGGGAATAATGTGGAGTCCTTCCCTGGAGGTTTTTGATCAGAGACAGAATGGCCATCTGTCGGGAGGGATCGGATTGTGTCTTCCTGCATGTTAGAATGGGGTTGGACTGGATGGCATTTTGGGGATCCCTTTCAATGCTAATGGAATATAGACTGCCTTGGAGTTCAATTGATCCTCCTTCCTTGGAGGTTTTTGATTTATTTATTTATTTTATTTACTTTGCTTGTATACCGCAGTTTCTCAGCCCGTAGGCGACTCAACGCGGTTCACAACAAGAGCAAAAAGACAATCCTAACAACATACAATATTTAAAAACCATTAACAGCATAATATACAAAGTAATGACACATCAATAACAACACATTAACGTCTCGTAACTAGAATCGTGATCCAATTCATCATCCATAATTCCGTTCCTATATTCATCGTATTCATTGCGCTGCTTATCCGAATGCCTGTTCAAACAGCCAGGTTTTTAGTTTCCTTCGAAACACCATTAACGTAGGAGCTGATCTAATGTCCATGGGAAGGGTGTTCCACAGCCGAGGGGCCACCACAGAGAAGGCCCCGTCCCTCGTCCCCGCCAGACGTGCCTGTGATGCAGGCAGGATCGAGAGCAGGGCCTCCCCAGAAGATCTTAGAGTCCTGGTGGGTTCATAGGCAGAGATACGTTCGGATAGGTAGCTTGTGCCAGAACCGTTTAGGGCTTTATAGGCCAACGCCAGCACTTTGAATTGGGCTCGGTAGCAAATCGGCAGCCAGTGGAGCTGGTGCAGCAGAGGGATTGTATGCTCCCTGCGCTCCGCTCCTGTTAGTATCATGGCTGCCGAACGTTGGACTAGTTGGAGCTTCCGAGCTGTCTTCAAAGGCAACCCCACGTAGAGAGCGTTGCAGTAGTCTAGACGGGATGTAACCAGAGCGTGGACTACCGTGGCCAAGTCAGACTTCCCAAGGTACGGGCGCAGTTGGCGCACGAGTTTTAACTGTGCAAATGCTCCCCTGGTCACCGCCAAAACCTGGGGTTCCAGGCTCAGCGATGAGTCCAGGGTCACACCCAAGCTGCGAACCTGCGTCTTCAGGGGGAGTGCGACCCCATCCAACACAGGCTGTAACCCTATGCCCTGTTCGGCCTTTCGACTAACCAGGAGTACCTCTGTCTTGTCTGGATTCAGTTTCAATTTGTTCGCCCTCATCCATTTGATCTGGGGCCGGATGGCCATCTGTCGGGAGGGATCGGATTGTGTCTTCCTGCATGTTGGAATGGGGTTGGACTGGATGGCATTTTGGGGATGCCTTCCAACTCTAATGGAATACAGACTGCCTTGGAGTCCATTGGATTCTCTGGAGGTTTTTAAGCAGAGTCTGGATGGCCATCTGTCGGGAGGGATTGGATTGTGTCTTCCTGGTTGAACTGGATGGCGTTTTGGGGATCCATTACAACTCTAATGGAATATAGACTGCCTTGGAGTCCATTGGATTCTGCTCTGGAGGTTTTTAAGTAGAGGCCGGATGGCCATCTGTCGGGAGGGATCGGATTGTGTCTTCCTGCATGTTAGAATGGGGTTGGACTGGATGGCATTTTGGAGATGCCTTCCAACTTTAATGGAATACAGACTGCCTTGAAGTCCATTTTAAGCAGAGTCTTGAAGTCCATTTTAAGCAGAGTCTGGATGGCCATCTGTCGGGAGGGATTGGATTGTGTCTTCCTGGTTGGACTGGATGGTGTTTTGGGGATCCATTACAACTCTAATGGAATATAGACTGCCTTGGAGTCCATTGGATTCTGCTCTGGAGGTTTTTAAGTAGAGGCCGGATGGCCATCTGTCGGGAGGGATCGGATTGTGTCTTCCTGCATGTTAGAATGGGGTTGGACTGGATGGCATTTTGGAGATGCCTTCCAACTTTAATGGAATACAGACTGCCTTGAAGTCCATTGGATTCTGCTCTGGAGGTTTTTAAGCAGAGGCCGGATGGCCATCTGTCGGGAGGGATCGGATTATGTCTTCCTGCATGTTAGAATGCGGTTGGACTGGATGGCATTTTGGGGATGTCTTTCAACTCTAATGGAATACAGACTGCCTTGGAGTCCATTGGATTCTCCTCTGTAGGTTATATAATAATAATAATAATAATAATAATAATAATAATAATAATAACAACAACAACAACTTGATTTATTCCCCGCCACCATCTCCCCAAGGGAACTCGGAGCTGCTTACATGAGGCCAATCCCAACAACACATCAGTAAAAACAACAAAGCAATAAACTCTTCTAACTCTAGGATTCTGCGATCCCACAGAGACTGGGCAGCCATTTGTCAGGAATTCTTTGATTGTGTTGGGAGGGCCATTTTATCCATGCCTGTTCTCATTGATTGTGTTGGGAGGGCTGAAATTTGTCCATATGTGTTCTCATTCTGTTTTGCTGTTCTGTTTTCATCCCAAAGCGACAACTACAAGGAGAAGGCGGACGCTCCAAGTCGGTGTCCTTGCCCTCTCGGGTCCTCCACTATGGCGAAACTCCATGGACTGCAAGCTGACTATGTTTTCCGTGGTGTTGACCACATTGTCCGGATGACGGTGGAAGGGAACCTCTTGGAGGTGGAAGTGGAGGACCGTCTCACTACGGACCAGTGGCGAGGAGAATTTGATGCTGCTTGTGAGTGGGACAACTTACGAAAGCTGCAAAAAATATCATCACCCCTGATTTAATGTAGAAAGGAGGGCTTGTATTCTTTCTCCCAAAGCAGGCCCAAACTTTTTCAACAGAGAGCCAGTTCATGGTCCCTTAAGACTATTAGGAGTCCAAACTATAGTTTTTTGTAATTCCTGTTGTGTGTGTTCAAATTGTTTCAGACTTAGGGCTCCCCGAAGGCAACCTTTGCACAGAGTTTTCTTGTCAAGATTTAATATAAGGGGATTTTCCTTTGTCTTTCTTTGAGGCTGAGAGGGTGTGACACAATTTAAATAATTCATTTTTAAAAAAATCCATTATAAATCAACTTTGACTTGAGTATAAGCCGAGAGGGGGTTTTTTCAGCCTAAAAAAAGGGCTTTAAAACACGGCTTATGCGATAAATAATTTATTTTAATTTAATTTAATTTTACTTTATTTAGATAATGTTTACCCCAGTCTTCAGACACAAAGGCACTCAGAGCAGCTTACAAAACAACAACAATAACAACAGCAGCATAATAATAGTAGTAGTAGTAGTAGTAGTACAAGTAGCAGTAGTAACCAAGGAACATTTGGAAGTCCGCAGGTCCCGCAGCCCTGAGTGAATGGGACATATTAGATTGCAAACTGTGTGTTTTATTGAGCTATAGACGTTCTTTCAGAAACTAGCATCTGCTCTATTCACCTGCCTGTTTGTTGTATGTTTCCCTTAACAGTCATTGAAGACCTGACGCACAAGACAGGGAATTTCAAGCAGTTTGGGATCTTCTGCAACATGCTGGAGTCTGCCCTGGCTCAGGTGGGGAAGAGAGAAAGATGAGTAGTTACCCCCTGATCTCTCCCCTGGAGAATGGATGAGAAATACCTGGTTTCTCTTTCCCTCCACAGAGCAGCGAGTCAGTCACGCTGGACCTTCTTACCTACTCAGACCTGGAGTCGCTGAGAAATCGGAAAATTGGCGTGGGACCCCGGCACTTGCCTGCCGCCAAGAGCTCTCCGCTCAGCTCCAAGCGTTACCTCATATTGATCTACTCAGTGGAATTTGACCGGTAAACTATTTTCGTCATTTTTGTCTGGAATGGAGATAAGAGCAGAGAAAAGCAATTTGAGTTAAGAGCTCCGTCACGGAACAAATTAAACGCTTAACGTATCTCTGTATATGTATTTCTTTGCCTCCAACAGGATCCACTACCCGCTCCCTTTGCCTTACGTGGGGAAGCCGGATCCGGTGGTCTTGCAGAAGGTGATCCGGGAGCTCAAGGAAGAGCTGGCCCTCCTGAAAGGAAAGCCGGGCAAGGACCTCCGGGATGCCGAGATCCGGCGACTCCGGGAAGAGTGAGTCGGAGAGAGGGAGGCCGGTTGAATTGTTTTGGCACGGCGGGTATTTACTTTCCCGTAACACACGCCGTTGTGTTACTGTTAATGTCTATTGCTTATTTTTTGTTATGAGTTTTATTTTATTGCTTGTATTATTGTTGTTATTGTTTGTATTACGGATGTATTGTGGACTCGGCCACATGTAAGCCGCACCGAGTCCCTTGGGGAGATGGTAGCGGGGTATAAATAAAGTATTATTATTATTATTATTATTATTATTATTATTATTGGGGCGAGAGACCTTAGATCAGACATGGGCAAACTTGGGCCCTCCAGGGGTTTTGGACTTCAACTCCCACAATTCCTAACAGCCTTAGACCCTTTCCTTTTCTCCTTCAGCTGCCTAAGCCTACTCACACTCCTCGGGACAACACTAGCTTTGGCCCACTGACTCTTAACAGGTTTCAGCCTACTCACTCTCCTCAGGACGATACTATCTTTGGTCTGCTGATTCTTAACAGGCTTCGGCCTACTCACTCTCCTCAGGACGACACTAGCTTTGGCCCACTGACTCTTTACAGGTTTCAGCCTACTCACTCTCCTCAGGACAATACTAGCTTTGGCCCGCTGACTCTAACAGGTTTCTGCCTACTCACTCTCCTAAAGATGACACTAGCTTTGGCCCACTGACTCTTAACAGGTTTCAGCCTACTCACTCTCCTCAGGACGACACTAGCTTTGGCCCACTGACTCTAATAGGTTTCGGCCTACTCACTCTCCTCTTCTAAAGACGACACTAGTTTTGGCCCGCTGACTCTTAACAGGTTTTGGCCTACTCACTCTCATCAGGACGACACTAGCTTTGGTCCACTGACTCTTAACAGGTTTCGGCCTACTCACTCTCCTCAGGATAATACTAGCTTTGGTCTACTGACTCTTAACAGGTTTCGGCCTACTCACACTCCTCAGAACGACACTCGCTTTGGCCCACTGACTCTTAACAGGCTTCGGCCTACTCACTCACCTCAGGACGACACTAGCTTTGGTCTGCTGATTCTTAACAGGCTTCGGCCTACTCACTCTCCTCAGGATGACACTAGCTTTGGTCTGCTGATTCTTAACAGGCTTCGGCCTACTCACTCTCCTCAGGACGACACTAGCTTTGGTCTGCTGATTCTTAACAGGCTTCGGCCTACTCACTCTCCTCAGGTTGACACTAGCTTTGGCCCACTGACGCTTAACAGGTTTTGGCCTACTCACTCTCAGGACAACGCTAGCTTTGGCCCTCTAACTCTAACAGGCTTCGGCCTACTCACTCTCCTCAGGAAAACACTAGCTTTGGTCTGCTGATTCTTAACAGACTTCGGCATATTCACTCTACTCAGGACAATGCTAGCTTTGGCCCGCTGACTCTAACAGGCTTTGGCCTACCCATTCCCCTCAGGACGATGCTAGCTTTGGCCCAATTACTCGGCCTACTCACTCTCCTCAGGATGGCACTAGCTTTGGCCCGTGACTCTTAACAGGCTTTATCCTACTCACTCTCCTCAGGACGACAATAGATTTGACCCGTTGACTCTAACAGGTTTCAGTCTATTCTACTCAGGACGACACTTGATTTGGCCCACTGACTCCAACAGGCTTTGGCCTACTCACTCTCCTCAGGACGACACTAGCTTTGGCCCACTGACGCTTAACAGGTTTTGGCCTACTCACTCTCCTCAGGACATCGCTAGCTTTGGCCCTCTAACTCTAACAGGCTTCGGCCTACTCACTCTCCTCAGGAAAACACTAGCTTTGGTCTGCTGATTCTTAACAGACTTTGGCCTACTCACTCTCCTCAGGACGACACTAGCTTTGGCTCACTGATTCTTAACAGGCTTCGGCCTACTCACTCTCCTCAGGACGACACTAGCTTTGGTCTGCTGATTTTTAACAGGCTTCGGCCTACTCACTCTCTTCAGGACGACACTAGCTTTGGTCTGCTGATTCTTAACAGACCGGCCTACTCACTCTCCTAAGAACAACACTAGTTTTGGCCCACTGACTCTAGCAGGCTTCGACCTACTCACTTTCCTCAGGACGATACTAGCTTTGGCCTGCTGATTCTTAACAGGTTTCGGCCTACTCACTCTCCTCAGGACAACACTAGCTTTCGTCTGCTGATTCTTAACAGGCTTCAGCCTACTCACTCTCCTCAGGACAACACTAGCTTTGGCCCACTGACTCTAGCAGGCTTCGGCCTACTCACTCTCCTCAGGACAATACAAGCTTTGGTCTGCTGATTCTTAACAGGCTTTGGCCTACTCACTCTCCTCAGGACAACACTAGCTTTGGTCTGCTGACTCTAACAGGCTTTGGCCTACTCACTCTCTTCATGACAACACTAAGCTTTGGCCCACTGACTCTAACAGGCTTCGGCTTACTCATTCTCCTCAGGGCAATGCTAGCTTTGGCCCGCTGACTCTTAACAAGCTTTGGCCTACTCACTCTCCTCAGGATGACACTAGCTTTGCTCCGCTGACTCTAATAGATTTCGGCCTACTCACTCTCCTCAGGACAATGCTGGCTTTGGCCCTCTAACCCTAACAGGCTTAGACCTACCCACTCTCTTCAGTATGATACTAGATTTGACCCGCTGACTCTCCTCAGGACAATACTAGCTTTGGCCTGCTGACTCTCCTCAGGATGACACTAGCTTTGGCCCACTGACTCTTAATGGGCTTTGGCCTACTCACTCTCCTCAGGACGACACTAGCTTTGGCCCACTAACTCTTAACAGGCTTTGGCTTACTCACTCTCCTCAGGACAACACTAACTTTGGCCCACTGACTCTAACAGGCTTTGGCCCACTGACTCTTAACAGGCTTCGGACTACTCACTCTCCTCAGGAAAGGAAAGGGCCCGAGGCTGTTTGGAATGGTGGGACTTGAAGTCTACAACACCTAGAGGGCCCAAGTTTGCCCATGCATTTATG
The DNA here is from genome assembly GCF_037176765.1 of Anolis sagrei. Lineage (NCBI taxonomy): Eukaryota > Metazoa > Chordata > Lepidosauria > Squamata > Anolidae > Anolis > Anolis sagrei. The sequence goes on along the minus strand of NC_090035.1, from coordinate 75,957,741 downwards.
GCGTAATCTTATTGTTTTCCATTTCCAGGCTGCAGAATGCCTTGGAGGAGAAGCAGGCCGTGGAGACAGCCCTTTTGGGCCTAAGGGAAGAGCTGGCGCTTGTCAACAAAAACGGCGTCCTCAAAGAAGTGAAGATCCTCAAGAAGGTGGTGCAGAGCCTGGAGGAGGAGCTGACCAAAGAGAGGGCCAAGCACCAGCGGGCCGCCAACAAGCGCCTGCAGGAGAGCCAGCACCTCGCCGAAGAGGTGAGAAACATTTTAGGATCCCTTGTTTCCTGTCTTGGGAAAGAGATGCAAGGGAGGCACACCAAAATTTAGCCTAAAATATAAATTGGGAAGACCTGCTTATAGGAATTGTGGGAGCTAAAGTCCAAAACACCTGGAGGGACAAAGTTTGCCCATACCTGCTTTAATACCGTATATACTCGAGTATAAGCCGACCCGAATATAAGCCGAGGCACCTAATTTTACAACAAAAAAGCTGGGAAAATGTATTGACTCGAGTATAAGCCGAAGGTGGGAAATGCAGCAGTTACTGGTAAATTTCAAAATAAAAATAGATATCAATAAAATTACATTAATTGACTCATCAGTAGGTTTAATGTTTTTGAATATTTACATAAAACTGTAATTTAAGATAAGACTTTCCAACTCTGATTATTCTAATCTTCAGTGTAGATGTGCTTATGTATCCCTTCAATAATAATAGAGAATAATAATAATATTAATAATAATAATGAAATCAAGCATATATACCTCATTTGCTGTGTCATACTGTGTTTTTGTGTCAGGATAATAATAATAATAATAATAATAATAATAATAATAATAATAATATAGTAATAATAATAATAATAATAATAGAGTAAAATAATGGAAATGTAATAACAGTAATAACAGAATAAAATTATAAATGCAGTAACAATAAAAATAAAGTAAAATAATAAATGTAATAATAATACTAATAATAAATAGAGTAAAATAATAAATGTAATAAAATAATAATACTGTAGAGTAAAATAATGCAAATGTAATAATAATAATAATTCATATATTAAAACAATTCATGTAATAAAATGATACTAATAACAAAGTAAAGTAATAAATAATTTTGACTCTAGTATAAGCCGAGGGGAACTTTTTCAACCTAAAAAGGGGGCTGAAAAACTAGGCTTATACTCGAGTATATACCATATCTTCTGCCCTTTCCAGCTGGCGGAGATGAAAGCAACAGAGCGGAGCCTCCGGATTCGCGTGAAGAACCTGACCAACGAATTGGCTTTATACCGGAAAGGGTGAGCATTCTGGGCCAATGGTTTGTCCTTACGGGCCATTTCCTCGCGAGTCTCGGAGTTTGTTGGGCAAGTGGGCTTATTAACAAAAGATCCTCCCCATGAATGTATAGCTGAGTAACTTATTAGCAGCAGTGTGACCCAACCCAAGTAGCCCAAAGTGAGAAAAAGAACAGAAACACACAGACCAATATTCTCTCTTTCATAGGAGGCTTTTCTTTGTAGTAAAATAATATGGTTGTACTATTTACAACAAGTTTTCTCTTGTAGTTCACCCTGAGATTGTGTCTGATGTTCACAATGGGAATGGGGATGAAGGGTTTTCTGGGTCTGGGTCTGTTTTCCATGGGGATGAGGATTTGCCTAGGCCTGAGTTAAGCCCTGACGAGAGGCCCAAGGTGTCTCATGAAGATTCACAAGGTCACATTCCTGGGAGAGGCCCTCAACAGTTTTTGTCTGAGAAACCATCTTCTGAAGATGAATGGTCAGGTGCAGAATTTAATGAGAGTGAAGATAGAAAGCAAGTATTTTGTAAACAGGCAAAATTCTCAGGTGCGACAAAGGTCAATTTGTCTGCAGGAAAAGAGATATAAGAAATCTTTATCTGGTTGTAAAGGCAAGAGAAATGCTTTCCTTTCGGTTCTGGGGTCAAGAAAAGCTTTATATTGATACATGGATAGCATTGCCTCAGTTTCGTCAACGTTGGAATTTCATGACGGTCTTGTTTCTAAGTGTTCCTAGTTTCATGTACCAAGTTTTTGCCAGGCTCTTGATCTTTGGATTGTTGGATTTTCATGCTGCCTTGTTCTGTGGGTTTTATACTTTTGAATCTTGTGTTTTACCTTGTGCTTTGAAGCTCATGGACTATTCTTTATTTTGGGACTATACTGTTTTTACCATTTTTTATTGCTTTGCCTACATTTATTCCTCAATAAACTGCTTGCTGTTTTTACCAAGCTGGTGTGGTGTTTAAGGTCAGAGGTGTTCCTGCTCTGGAGGGCAATGGTTTCCATATGTTGTGACCCAGCTGGAACCACAGAGTGCCTCTGATGAGGATGATGGGATTCAGGTTGACAATCTGGTTCAAAATGTCCCTGTTATAGTCAGTGAGGAACAGGGTGTGGAAGTTCAGTTTCCCACAGCAAGAAATGAGTTTGTTGATACTGAAACTAGCCAGGTGCAGGTGCAAATTGATTCAGAAAAGGAGGACAGTTCTCAGCCTGATAATGAGCAGGCAAGCAAACTGGATAACACTAACGAACAGACTGACCTTGACGAAACGGGAACCTTAGATCGTGCTGACCGGTTGGAATTTAGAGTTCGAAAGGAGTGTGAGAATAGCTAACAAGAAGGAGGTCAGAGGCCAAAGAAACGCCTTCATGCTTTGCAAAGGGTATTAAGCAGTGTGTTTGGAACCAAACCTTTGTCAGAGCAACTTTTTGTTTAATCAAGAAGCCTACATTTTGCTTGTCTGGATTATCTTGCGGTTCTTGTGTTCATGGTCTCAGGATTCAGACATGTTCTCATGGGATTTTGCTTTGCTGGTGCCTTTTTGGATCATGCTTCAAAGTCTTGTTTTGTATTGATCTTTTAAAACATTACTTTTGCTTTTAAGAACTTTTTATCATTTACTTTTTAATAACTATAAAGACTCTTGGCTGTGTACAATTTGGTGTTTTTAGCAAGGTGAACCTACTCTGAGGTGCGACACCATAACACAAATAAATACACAGACACTTTACACACAGCAGCCTTCATACTGGAGCTTTCTCACACGAAGCTTCTCTCACACAGAGGTTAACGTCAATAAACTGCTTGCTGTTTTTACCAAGCTGGTGTGGTGTTTAAGGTCAGAGGTGTTCCTGCTCTGGAGTGCAATGGTTTCCATAACACAAATAAACAAATACACAGTGGCTTTACACACAGCAGCCTTCGTACTGGAGCTTTCTCATACAAAGCTTCTCTCACAGATAAACACAGAGGTTTATCTCACACTCCTAAGAATGACACTAGCTTTGGCCCACTAAATCTAACAGGCTTTGGCCTACTAACTCTTTCAGTGCTTGACTCACAGTTTTGTAATAAAAAATACACAGTTATTTTTAAATATTTCTGACATTCTTCTTGCCTCCCTTCAAGTCCTCTGCTTCCCTCCTCAGGCGCTTCACCCCAAGTGGACCTTCACCCCAGAACCACTCATCAGCCTCCTCCCGCCATTTTGCCCAGCCAGCCGTCCTGACCCGAGACAGCGCCAAGAAAAGGGATGACCGCCGTTGCAGCTCAAGGGAACGATCAGCCTCCTGGGAGCGTAGCGGGGCCTGGGGTCCTGGCCGGCAACGGTCCACATCCAGGGAAGGGCGCAGCAGCGGGAGCCAAGGCCGGGCCCCGCGACAGTCTCCTTCTCCCACAGGTGAGGCCACAGGTGTCCTTTGTTGGGTGAGTAGGCTTATTAACAAAATACCCTTCTCATAAATGCACAGCAGAGTAACTTAACAACAGCAGTGTGGCCCATCACCAGTAGATAAAAAGAACAAAAAACACACAGACCAATGTTATCTCTTCCATAGGAGACTTTTCTTTGTAGTAAAATAATACGATTGCACTATTTACAATAACAATACATGTAATTTGCCAGTCCAAATCAATACCAGGATACAGGCATTCTAAAAGCAGTCCGAAAAAAGAAGCTCGCAAGCTGTAGGTTCTCAAGCTGCTGCTAAAGCGGCGGATCAAGAGAACTGAGGGCCTAGCCCTGCCCACGGGCTATATATACTCGAGGGGGGTGGGCGGGGCAAGGCGGGGGTAAAAATGTCTGTTTTATCTTTCCAGAAGGTTCCAAAGCTGGTCTGTGCAGGCGCAGGAATAACCATATGTGTAATTCACAGTTGACCACAACAGGGAAACAGCTTCGCTCCCACAGAGCCTTCTCTCACACTGAAGTTACACAGGAGCTTCACGCAGTAGTTTTTTACACACAGCAGCCTTCACATTGGAGCTTTACACAGTGGCCTTCAACCTGGGGCTTCTCTCACCAAGGCCTACTAACACTGAGGCATAATAATAATAAGAATAATAATAGAATACCTTTATTTTTATACCCCACCACCATCTCCCCAAGGAGACTCGGGGCAGCTTCCAAATGGACAAGCCCAAATACAGATTAAAACAAAACACAATAAAATCAATCAAATAAAAATATAATACAGTAATAAACATAATAATAAAACAATATTGTGGCAAAGATAAAGAAGACGCTGGATTCGGGTACAAGTAAGTGCAAAGCATCCTAAATGGGGCCAATGGAAAGTGCAAGGCTCAGATAATTAAGAAATAGGAATATCCTTAGAGAAAGTGCCATAATAAGCCAGTAGGAGGGCCATAATGAAGTACAGGACTTAGAATAGGATCGAAATGGGTCTCCAGTGAAAACTGCCTAATTGAAAGCACAACCTCACACTGAGGCCTTCTCACACCGAGGGTTCGCTCAGATTCATGCCTCTCGCACACTGAGATGAACTTAACACTGAGACCTTCCACACCGAGGGCTCTCTCAGACTCATGCCTCTCTCACACTGAGGTGAATTTAACACTGAGGTCTTCTCACACCGAGGGCTCTCTCAGACTGATACCTCTCTCACACTGAGGTGAACTTAACACTGAGGTCTTCTCACACCGAGAGCTCTCTCAGACTCATGCCTCTCTCACACTGAGGTGAACTTAACACTGAGGTCGTCTCACACCGAGGGCTCTCTCAGACTCATGCCTCTCTCACACTGAGGTGAACTTAACACTGAGGTCTTCTCACACTGAGGGCTCTCTCAGACTCATGCCTCTCTCACACTGAGGTAAACTTAACACCGAGACCTTCTCACTCCGAAGTATCTCTCAGACTCATTCCTCTCTCACACTGAGGTGAACTTAACACTGAGGTCTTCCCATATTGAGGCTTTCTGTGTAAATGCCATATACAGATTTTCATTTTTATTACGTGTATAGATTTCATGATCTGAACACTCAATACCTCCAAATGAAAGGAAGGGCTGCTCAGACCTTACGTTGAGCTTATAGTAAGTTTCCTTCCTCTTTGTCAGTGATTTGTGCTTGATTTGTATTTCAAGGTCGTAGTTGATAATGCCCAAAACCATTTTACACTAAATTCCCCTGAATCTGAGGTGGAAATGTTCCTGAAAAGGTCACAGTAACTTGTTCTCCATCCCTCTCAAGGTGTCTGTTTTGATTCTGTCCTTCTCTTTTCCGTCTCGTAGGCCCCCGGGCTCCTCGGTTTGACCCCACCGCCTTCGTGAAAGCCAAGGAACGCAAGCAGAAGGAGGCCGAACTGAAAAAGTGAGTAGATTCTTCCCCCAAATGTGCTCCGCTCCTTCTTGTCTGTTGTCTGTGTTCACTGCTCAAGTCAGAATGTTTATTTCTTTACTTCTGTACAGGAAGGTTAGGGCCTAGCTATTTAACTGTTTAGCTCAGGAGTCGGCAAACTTGGGCCCTGCAGGTGTTTTGGACTTCAACTCCCACAATTCCTAACAGCCTACTGGCTGTTAGGAATTGTGGGAGTTGAAGTCCAAAACACCTGGAGGGCCCAAGTTTGCTCATGCTTGATTTAGTTCTCAGTGTGAGAGAGGCATGAGTCTGAGAGAGCTCTTGGTGTGAGAAGACCTCAGTGTTAAGTTCACCTCAGTGTGAGAGAGGCATGAGTCTGAGAGAGCCCTCGGTGTGAGAAGGTCTCAGTGTTAAGTTCACCTCAGTGTGAGAGAGGCATGAGTTTGAGAGAGCCCTCGGTGTGAGAAGGTCTCAGTGTTAAGTTCATCTCAGTGTGAGAGAGGCATGAGTCTGAGAAAGCCCTCGGTGTGAGAAGGTCTTAGTGTTAAGTTCACCTCAGTGTGAGAGAGGCATCAGTCTGAGAGAGCCCTTGGTGTGAGAAGGTCTTAGTGTTAAGTTCACCTCAGTGTGAGAGAGGTATCAGTCTGAGAGAGCCCTCGGTGTGAGAAGGTCTCAGTGTTAAGTTCACCTCAGTGTGAGAGAGGCATCAGTCTGAGAGAGCCCTTGGTGTGAGGAGGTCTCAGTGTTAAGAGACATCTTGCCTCTCTCCATGCTCACAGGAGAAGAACAAAACGCAAGACTCAGGGGCTTGCTATATACCAAGATACTTTGAATAAAAAGAGGCAAGTCCCTAAGAAATCTAACAAGCAGGGGATAGGACAAGAGGAACTTAAATTTTTAAAAAACCCAGTATTGAAATGGAGACCTATAGAAGCGAGAGAGATAAGGAAACACAAATCCATACCAGGGAACATTGAAATCGCTACAGCTGAGGGCTGGTCAACTATGGAACTCCCTTCCTAATGAAATCAGGTCAGCCCCCTTCCTCGGGTCCTTTAGAAGGATGATAAAAATGTGGCTGTGGGACCGACACTTTGGGAATGTGTAATGAGGCGGCAATAGGAACTCTTAGTATGCCAACCAAATTCGATAGGGTTGTTGAGACAGTTTTAACTAGAGGATTTTAACATCAAGATAAGTGATTCTAATGTTTTTAATGTGTATGGTCTAGTTTGTTACAGCGTTGAATGTTTGCTGTTTATAAATGCTTTAAATAAATAAAACAAATAAATCTCTAATGCAGTGTTTCTCAACCTGGGGGTCGGGACCCCTGAGGGGGTCGTGAAGGGGTGTCAGAGGGGTCGCCAAAGACCATCAGAAAACTCAGTATTTTCTGATGGTCATGGGGATTCCATGTGGAAAGTTTGAGCCAATTCTATCGTTCATGGAGTTCAGAATGTTTTTTGATTGTAGTGAACTATAAATCCCAGCAATTCCAATTCCCAAAAGTCAAGGTCTATTTTCCCCAGACTCCACCAGTGTTCACATTTGTACATATTGAGTATTTGTGCCAAGTTTGGTCCAGATCCACCATTGCGTGAGTCCACAGTTCTCGCTGAATATAGATGAACTACAACTCCCAAACTCAAGGTCAATGCCCACCATACCCTTCCAGTGTTTTCCATTGGTCATGGCAGTTCTGTGCAGCAAATTAGGTTCAAAATCATCGCTGGTGGAGTTCAGAATGCTCTTTGATTGTAGGTGAACTACAAATCCCAGCAACTACAACTCCCAAATTACAAAATCAATCCTCCCCCAACCCCACTAGCATTTACTTGTGGTTGCATTGGGATTTTGCGCCCAGTTTGGTCCAGTGAATGAAAATACATCTTGCATATCTGATATTTATATTATGATTTATAACAGTAGGAAAATGACTGTTATGAAGTAGCAACAAAAACAATGTTATGGTTGGGGGTCACCACAACATGAGGGACTGTATTAAGGGGTCACGGCATTAGGAAGGTTGAGAACCACTGCTCTAATGAGTTGTTTGAGGGCCTTTGGGGCTGACTCTCCTGTCTCCGCTTTCAGCAAGCGAAACTTGAGGCGAGGGATAGGAGACACCCCGCCGAGCGGATGGCACCATCGAACTGGGTTGACTTTCAACAACAGCGGCCTCGGAAAAACCCGGGGCAGGAGCTCCTCCGGTGGGTCTGGTTCAGGTTTTCATTGCAGAAAAATAGAATCCACTTCACATCATGATGGGTTTTGTATATGTGTGTGTGAGAGTGTGAGGAGCAACTTGAGAGACTGCAAGTAGCTTCTGGCGTGAGAGAATTGGCCGTCTGCAAGGATGTTGCCTAGGGGACCCCCAGATGTTTGCTAGGCTTGGGCAATCCATGGTTCTAAATGGTTCTAAAGTACTTACAAAACAAAAGTTCTGGTGGTGAAAATTTCAGAACTCTAACAAAACTTTCAAAATTTAATTATTATTTCATTATTGGTGATTTTAATGACAGAACCAATTAGGAACTGCCATTTATTATGAAATTTTGAGAGTTTTGTTAGAGTTCTGAAATTTTCATCACCAGAACTTTAGTTTTGTAATTACTTTAGAACCATTTAGAACCATGGATTGCCCAAGTCTAACATATACCCATACAATCATATACATATATACATGCACACATTCATATATTATATATGCACAAACACACATAAATATACACACATACATACCCAAGCCTAATGTTTGATTTTTTACCATCCTTGTGGCAGGCTTCTCTCATGTCCCCGCATGGGGAGCTGGAGCTGACAGAGGGGGCTCAACCCACTCCCTCCAAATTCGAACCACTGACCTATCAGTCAGCACTCCTGCTGGCACATTGCACCACTGGGGGCACATGATGGTGTTTTGCTATGATTTGTAGTATGAATCTCGCCAAATATCATACTGTGAAAAAAAAAGGGAACTATAGTAGAGTCTCACTTATCTAACCTTCGCTTATCCAACATTCTGTATTATCCAACGCAGTCCAGGGTGAGAAAAAGAAAGAACCCTTGTCTGTTTTGGTGCTAAATCCATCAATATATAAATAAAAATGTAATGTTCATTTGTGGGATTAACATAACTCAAAAACCACTGGATGAATTACCACCATATTTAGCCGCAAGACACTTACTAACCCAAGAAGTGCTTTGTATTGTATTGGTTTTACTGTAAGCCACTTTGAGTCTCTCTTTTTTAGCGTTCTGAATGCTCTTTGATTGTAGGTGAACTATAAATCCCAGCAACTACAACTCCCAAATGACAAAATCATCTCCCGCAAACCCCACCAGTATTTGAATTTGAGCATATCATATATTTGTGCCAAATTTGGTCCAGTGAATGAAAATCCATCCTGCGTATCAGATATTTACATTACGATTGATAACAGTAACAAAATTACAGTTATGAAGTAGGAACGAAAATAATGTTATGGTTGGGGGTCACCACAACATGAGGAACTGTATTAAGGGGTCACAGCATTAGAAACACTGCTATAAAGCATCAAACATAGACAACCTAAAACATAGAACATTGGACAATGCATCAATCCTGAAGTTATCATGTAATAATAATAATAATAACAACAACAACAACAACTTTATTTATACGCTGCTACCATCTCCCCAAGGGACTCAGTGTGGCTTACATGAGGCCGAGCCCACAATACATCAATAATAAAAACAATAACAATTAATACAAAACAATAAAAATGAAACTCATAACAAAAAATAAGCAATAAACATTAATGGTAACACAGCGACGTTTAAAAACCTATGGCTGGGCCAAATGTAATAATTAAAATTTAAAAATAATGCTGAGCATGAACAGGTGAAATATGACTAGGATAGAGTTTTCAGAGAGGGATGGGTGTGCAGACACTCTTAAATCAATAATGAAGTGAATTAGAATTAATAATAATTACAATATGTAACAAAATTTGAAAAAAATCTTTTCTTGGTTCGAAAGTGTTATTTCCTATTTAATTGTGCGATCCTTACTTTGGAAGTAGTGGTTGTACTCCAGAAACTTTGTTTTTGTGGCTGCCACTAACTGTGTCGGATTAGTTGAGCTAGAGCAAAATGTGCAACAGGATGTCCCTCCCGCAAGAACAACAGTTTTTGCAGTTTCATAAGCTTTTCCCCATGTTTTTATGATGGAACCAATTAGGAAATGACATTTATAAACCAGGAACAAAAACTGTGTTACATAGTGTAATTATAGACAGAGTTTTCCCAAGACATGATGATGATGTTTATTTGTACTCCGCTTTTTCTCTCTTTGTACAAAAGAGACTCACTTTGGACAACTCTCTTCTCTTGCAGTGGAAAGCTTCCGCAGCAGGCGATCCTCTGCAAGCTCCGGGAGTGAGATGGACGAATATTCAGAACCTGTTGCAACAAGGCGAGAGAGGTAGGCTCTGGTGTTATCATTTGTATCCCGTGAAGCTATTAAACCAGGCATGGGCAAACTTTGTCCCTCCAGGTGTTTTGGACTTCAACTCCCACAATGCCTAGGCTGTTAGGAATTGTGGGAGTGTATTTATTTATTTATTTATTTATTTATTTTGCAGTATTTATATTCCGCTCTTCTCACCCAGGGGACTTAGGGCAGATCACAATGCACATATTTTATGTTATGAATGATTTTATTGTGATTTTATTTTTGTTTACTGTGTTCTTACATTTTATGTTTTAGGTAATTTATCATGTTGTTAGGTTCCTGTAAGTTTTTTCGGGCTATATGGCCATGTTCTAGAGCAGTGGTTCTCAACCTTCCTAATGCCGTGACCCCTGAATACAGTCCCTCATGTTGTGGTGACCCCCAACCATAACATTGTTTTCGTTGCTACTTCATAACAGTCATTTTACTACTGTTATAAATCATAATGTCAATATCTGATATGAAGGATGCATTTTCATTCACTGGACCAAACTGGGCACAAATACCCAGTACACCCAAATGTGAATGCTAGTGGCGTTGGGGGAGGATTGATTTTGTAATTTGGGAGTTGTAGTTGCTGGGATTTATAGTTTACTTATAATCAAAGAGCATTCTGAACTCCACCAGCGATGGATTTGAACCAAACTTGGCCAATGGAAAGCACTGGAAGGGTTTGATGGGCATTGACCTTGAGTTTGGGAGCTGTAGTTCACCTATATCCAGAGAGCACTGTGGACTCATGCAATGGTAGATCTGGACCACACTTGGCACGAATACTCAATATGCTCAAATGTGAACACTGGTGGAGTCTGGGGGAAAATAGATCTTGACATTTGGAAGTTGTAGTTGCTGTCTTTCGGGCTGTGAAGGTCGACAGCAAGCTAAACAAATGGTTGGAAGCTTACTCTGACCTGGGCTGGCTTTGAACTCATGACCTTTCGGTCAGTAGTGATTTAATGCAGCTGACTTCTCGCCAACTTCTCGCCAACCTGGTCCTGTTGAAGTCCAAAACCCCTGGAGGGATGCTCATGCCTGATTAGAGTATCCCCATAGCGTTGTGCTGCAGGACCAGGGGTATTTACCTTTGGTTAAGATGGAAGCATTTGTTGTGCCACTTCAGCGTTCCAATGATCTACTCTGATTTTCTGTGTATTTCTCCTTCAGGGGCCGGAAGCGAGTGGCAAGAGGCAGGAAGCCCCTGAGCACCTCATCATGGAATGGCCCCACAGTGGTAAGCGACCCACAGGGAGGGTTCTTCCTCCAGAAGAGTCATTATCCCATGATACTCCCAGGCTGGAGGTGTCAATGGGGAGCTCTGCCAAATACAGTCCCACAGAGGAACCATGAGGGCATCTAGGAGGTCCATACCATTGTTTTTCATCGTGGTCAACTGTGATTACGCACATATGGTAGTTTCTGCGCCTGAGCAGACAGCTTCGGAACCTTCTTAATAGATTTGAAAAACTTTGCCGGCTGGCCCTGCCCACTCTCCCCTTGCGAGTATAAGTAGCAGGTGGGCGGGGCCACTGCCTCAGTTCCTTTCATCCGCTGGTCTGTCAGCAGCTGAGAACCTTTGTTTGTGTGACTAGCTTTGCCAGTCACAAGGCTGTTAAAATACTTACAAGATTCACACACCAATAAAATGTGGTTAATATTAATGATGATGATAATAATAATATAATATAGGTAAAAACCTTAACATCTCCTCATTCCTGATACAGGTCTCCCGGACAGACGGCGGTCACCGGAAACACTTGGAAAGCACTCCCACCCCAGGCAAGCGAGCAGACAAAGGTAAGGTCTTTGGAGTCTCAAGTATAGGAAGAGATGGTGAGACCAGAATGAAACGGGATTTGGAGGGGTACCCTGACTTGGCCAGGGTGGTTACATCCAGATAGGACTACTGCAATGCACTCTACGTGGGGCTGCCCTTGAAGACGGCCTGGAAATTTCAATTGGTACAACGGGCGGCAGCCAGGCTCCTTACTGGAGCAAACTATAGGGAGCATACAACGCCCCTACTAAAACAGCTTCATTGGCTGCCAATAAATTGCCGAGCCAAATTCAAGGTGCAGATCATAACCTATAAAGCTCTAAACCAGTGGTTCTCAACCTTCCTAATGGCGTGACCCCTTAATACAGCGCCTCACGTTGTGGTGACCCCCAACCATAAAATTATTATTATTGCTACTTCCTAATTGTAATTGTGTTACTGTTATGAATCATAATGTAAATACCTGAAATGCAAGATGTATTTTCATTCAATGGACCAAATTTGGCACAAATACCCAACAACAGCGCTCCATGCAGACGTTTCAGCCACATGACATTGGAGGTGTCTATGGACAACACTGGCTCTTTGGCCTAGAAATTGAGCACCAACTCCCAGAGTTGGACACGACTGGACTTAATGTCAGAAGAAAACTTTAACCTTACCTTACCCAATATGCCCAAATTTGAACACTGGTGGAGTTGGAGGGAGATTGATTATGTCATTTGGGAGTTGTAGTTGCTGGGATTTATAGTTCACCTACAATCAAAGAGCATTTTGAATTCCACCAATGATGGAATTGGACCAAACTTGGCACAGAGAACTCCCACCAGCAACAGAAAATACTGGAAGGGTTTGGTGAGCACTGACCTTAAGTTTTGGAGTTGTAGATCACCTGCATCCAGAGAGCATTGCAGACTCAAACACTGATGGATCTGGACCAAACTTGGCATGGATACTCAATATGTCCCAATGTGAACACTGGTGGAGTTTGGGGAAAACAGACCTTGGCATTTGGGAGCTACTGGGATGTATAGTTCCCATGCCATCAAAGAGCTCGGAAGGGTGCATGGGGGGCGGACAGAAAGGTTGCGCTCATGGCAAGGCCGTGAGGGTAGCCCTCCGCCTCTCCCACCACGCCCTTCGAACTCGGAAAGGTGCGGGGGGGTGGGCAGAAAGGCTGTGCTCATGGCAGGGCCATGAGGGCAGCCCTCTGCTCCCCCCCCCCCCCACCTTCTGAACTCAGAAAGGCGCAGGAGGCAGGAAGCGTTTGGGCAAGGGTCGGCAGCCATTTTGGTCAGGGCGGGGCCAACCAAGGCAGCTTCATGACCCCCCCCAAAAAATGGCCCAACAACCCCCCTGGGGGTCGCAACCCCCAGGTTGAGAACCGCTGCTCTAAACGGTTCAGGCCCCACCTATCTCTTTCTGTATGAACTGGTGCGAATCATCCGGGGAGGCCCTCCTCTTGCTTCCACCACCGTCACAAGCAAGGTTGTGGGGACGAGAGAGAGGGCCTTCTCGGTGGTGGCCCCCCACCTCTGGAACACCCTTCCAAGGGAAATAAGACATGCCCCATCCCTTTTTTTGTAAGAGTTTGAAGACTCTGTGGTTTCAACAAATCTTTGAGAGTGACCAGTGCTAGCCCAGCCCAGACGTTGTCGGATACAGCCTTGCACCTCCTGTTTATTACCCTGGTCATTCTAACAGGCCCCTGGGATGAGCAGCCACAAGCCCGTTCCTGCCATTGTTGTTAGTCTATTACAGTACTGTACCAAAATTCTGGGCACATCTTACTTCGATTTTGTACCAGTCTCAGCCTGGCCTTTTTAATTGTTCTGACTCATTCGTTCCCATGCCCTAACGAATAAAAAAGGCATGGAGAACAGGCAGATTTCTTTTAATATACTGTATATACTCAAGTATAAGCCTAGTTTTTCAGCCCCTTTTTTAGTCTGAAAAAGCTCCCCTCGGCTTATACTCGAGTCAAGGTTATTTATTCTTTTACTCTGTTATTAGCATTATTTTTTATTATATTTATTATTTTATTCTGTTATTATTATATTTACATTATTTTGCTCTATTATTATTCTATTTATTATTTTGCTCTATTATTATTATTATTATTATTACATTTACAGTATTTTACCCTATTATTATTACATTTATTATTTTAATCTTCTTATTATTACATTTACAGTATTTTACCCTATTATTACTACATTTATTATTTTACTCTGTTAGTATTGTTTTTATTTCATTTTCATTATTTTACTCCATTTTTATTATATTTATTATTTTAATAATAAGTACATTTACATTGAAGGAGGATAGAACAATGGTTTAATAAGAGTTGGGCAGTCTTATCTTAAATTACGGTTTTATGTAAATATTCAGAAACATTTAGCCTATTGATGCCCCAATTAATGTAATTTTATTGGTATCTATTTTTATTTTGAAATTGACCCATAGTGGATGCATTTCCCACCCTCGGCTTATACTTGAGTCAATACATTTTCCCAGTCTTTTTGTGATAAAATTAGGTGCCTCGGTTTATATTCGGGTCGGCTTATACTTGTGTATATACAGTATATGTGTTACCGGGATAATCTTATGCTTATGTTGTCAGTATAGTTATTTTTGCCTATGTTGTGGTTCTGTATGTGCTGGTGCTGATACTTGGAAACCGCCCTGAGTCCCTTTGGGAAGATAGAGCAAGTATATAAATAAAGTTTTATTATTATTATATGCCTGTCTCTTCGCTGGGGTTAACATCCCGTTTCCTTGTCCCGACAGAGAATCTGTATGACGACGAGCCATCCGCAGACCTCTCTGAGATTGACGCTCGCCTGCAAGCGCTGCAGGAGTATATGAACAAACTTGAGACGAGAACGTAGTCCCTTCAGCGGACAAAGCCAGGGAGCAGGGGGTGGCTTGGCAATGAATAATATAATAATTATCTCCAATGAAGGATGTTGACATCACTGTTTACAAGCTCAAACACGGCAAAATACAGAGGACGCAGCTTGCAAAATACCTGCCATTTGGGAGCTTCCTTCCTTCTGTTGTTTATTCCGGGAGATGAACCCAAAAGGAGTTGGGGGGGGGGGGGTCATAGCCAGACAAAAACTATGATTCTTCAGGCTTGAGATCAGGGTATGGTGTGTAGCTTTTGGCTCTGTAAATCCCAGACTTCTCTAGTCTGACTTGAGGAGATTCTGGGAATTATAGTCCACTATTAAGCTCTGCAGAGGAAGCGACTTTTGTCAGTCCCTCGCCTAACAAGTCTATGTAATCTCTTCCAAAACATTCCTCTCGGCTTCTTTTCCCGGAAAGGATTGCCTCGTCTCCCCATCTTTCTGTGTGGCCCCACTTTTTGCTATATAATCCTGTGTTGCGGTGAATCTTTTTCTACAAATAAACCTTATTTTTTCCCCCCTTTCTACCTTGTGGTCTGCGTTCGATCCAGTTGAGTTTCCAAAGCATTGAAGAAAGTAGTCTTCTGTGGTTGACTGCACTGACAGCTGGAGGATCCAGATAGCTATTGTGCCTAATGGCCTTGGACAGATGCATGCGCCCATCCCGTCCGGATATCTCTCTTTTCCAACTCTAAGTTCACCTTTCCTGCCCCCAGCCTTCTGTCCTCATTTCGGTAAATTAATTATGCATTTGGGGGGGATTAAAGGGGAAGAATACATTGCTCCGTTGCCTCTGGGAATGATTTCTCCCAGATGGATCTCCAGGAAGAGATAGCAAGCTTTTATCAGGGTCCGACAGCGAGAGGGAAACACAGGCTAAAAAAAGGGGGGGAGAAAGGCCTCGTGGCGCCATCAAAACAATCCACGGAAAATGCCTTTAATTTATTCTCGGATATGCAAATGCTTCCGCCAAGCTGTTTTTTGCTGATCGGTCGTTTTGCACCCTATATCCCCAAGGATGGACAAGGGAGGGGAGGGCTTTGATTGGGTCTTTGATCGGAATAGATGGCTACTCCCGACTTGAGCAATTTCAATCTTGGAGTCGGGTTTTGTTTTTGTTTTTTTGGCTCAGAGCCTCTTGTTCCACTCCATCGCCCCACGCTGCTGCGCCAATCTGTGGTCCCTGTCGTCCAATATGTTTTGTCAGCTGCCGCAACAGCAGAAGCCTTAAGTGTGTTCTGAAGATAACAGAAGCTGTGGGCTTCCTTGCGCTCCTGAGCATGCGAGTGCCCTGCTCATCCGACCAAAGGAGAGACGGGTCGCACAACCCTCTTGCTCCCCACCACCAGGTGCTTCCCAAAAACTCAAAATAGATATGGAAGGTAATAAGAACACCCTCCCCGCCAGCAAGTTATATTCAATGTAAACTGGAGCCTTCTTTCCTTCTTTTCATCCTTTATTTCTTTCTTTCCTTCCTTCATTCCTCCCTCCCATCCTCCCTTCTTTCCTTTGTTACTTTCTTTCCTTCCTTATTTCTTCCTTCCCTCTCTCCTCCCTCCCTCCCACCCTTCCTGCTTTCCCTCCTTCCTTCCTTCCTTCCTCCCTCCTTCCATCTTTCCTTCATTACTTTCTTTCCTTTGTTAATTTCTTTCCTTCCTTGTTGCATTTGTTACTTATTCCTTCCCTATCTCCTTCCTTCCCTCTCTCCTTCCTCCCTCCCTTCGTTCCTTTCTTACTTCTTTCCTTCCTTCTTTTCCTTCTTTCCTTCCCATCTTTTCTTCCTCCCTCCCTCCCCTCTTTCCTTCTTTCCTATGTTACTTTCTTTCTTCCCTTATTTCTTCCTTCCCTCTCTCCTTCCTTCCTTCCTTCCTTCCTTCCTTCCCTTCCTTCCTCCCTTCCTTCCTTCCTCCCTCCCCTCTCTCCCTTCCTGCTTTCCTTCCTTCCTCCCCCTTCCTTCCTTCTTTCCTTCATTATTTTCTTTCCTTTCTTTCCTTTGTTACTTATTCCTTTCCTTCTTTCCTTTGTTACTTATTCCTTCCTTTCCCTTCTCATCCTTCCTCCCTCCCTTCCTTCCTTCCTTCCTTCCTTCTTTTCTTCCTTCCTCCCTCCCTCCCCTCCTTCCTTTCTTACTTTCTTTCCTTCTTTCCTTTATTACTTTTTTTTCCTTCCTTATTTCTTCCTTCCTTCCCTCTCTCCTTCCTTCTCCTTCCTCCCTCTCTCCCTTCCTGCTTTCCTTCCTTCTCCCTCCTCCTTCCTTCTTTCCTTTGTTAATTTCTTTCCTTCCTTATTTGGTTTGTTACTTATTCCTTCTTTCCCTCTCTCCTTCCTTCCCTCTTTCCTTCCTTGCCTCCCTCCTCCCTCCTTTCCTTTCTTACTTCTTTCTTTCCTTCCTTCCTTCCCTCTTTTCTTCCTTCCTCCCTCTCCTCCCCTCCTTCCTTCTTTCCTTTGCTACTTTCTTTCCTGCTTTTCTTTGTTACTTTCTTTCCTTCCTTATGTCTTCCTTCCCTCTCTCCTCCCTCCCTCCTCCCTCTCTTCCTGCTTTCCTTCTTTCCTTCCTTCTTCCTTCATTATTTTCTTTCTTCTTTTCCTTTGTTAATTTCTTTCCTTCCTTATTTGGTTTGTTACTCATTCCTTCCTTGCCCTCTCTCCTCCCTCCCTTCTTTCCTTTCTTACTTCTTTCTTTCCCTTCTTTCCTGTTACTTTCTTTCGCTTCCTTATTTCTCTCTCCCTCCCTCCCTCCCTCCCATCCCTTCCCTCCCTCCCTCCCTCCCTCCCTCCCTCCCTCCCTTCCTTCCTTCTTTCCTTCATTACTTTCTTTCCTTCTTTCTTTCCTTTTTTATTTCCTTTGTTATTCCTTCCTTCCCCCTCCCTCCCCCCTCCTTCCTTCTTTCCTGTTACTTTCTTTCCCCTTGTTACTTTCTTTCCCTTCCTTATTTCTTCCCTTCCTTCCCTCTCTCCTTCCTTCCTTCCTTCCTCCCTCCCCTTTCTTCCTCCCTCCCTCCCTTTCTACTTCCTTCCTTTCTTTCCTTCGTTACTTTCTTTCTTTCTTTTTTTCTTTCCTTTGTTATTTCCTTTGTTATTTCCTTTGTTACTTATTCCTTCCTTCCCTCTCTCCTTCCTTCTTTCCTTTGCTATTTTCTTTCCTACCTCATTTCCTTTGTTACTTCTTCCTTCCTTCCTTCCAGATTTTATTTATTTACAGTATTTATATTCCGCCCTTCTCACCCCACAGGGGGACTCAGGGCAGATTACAATGTACATATACATGGCAAACTCCATAGACACACGACATATATAGACAGACACAGAGGCATTTAACATTCCAGCTTTTGTCTTGAGGGTATTTTGGCCACCAGGGGAGCTGTTGCTTCATCCATTTGTGACACTGATGAAGTACTTCCTCATTCTTTGCATGCTTGCTGGATATTTTTATGGCCTTCGTTAAATTAGTTAAATTTGCCTTCCCCGCATAAGCGGTACCTAAATTTCCTACTTGACAGAAGCAGCTGTCTTTCGGGCTGCAAAGGTCGACAGCAAGCTGCACAAATTGGTCAGAAGCTCACTCTAACCTGGGCTGGGTTCAAACTCATACCTTTTGGTCAGTAGTGATCTTAATGCAGCTGACTCCCAGCCAGCTGCGCTGCAGTCCCATTATATTGAGATAGGGTTGCTTTCCTTGTAATATGAGAGGTAAGGAGCATGGTGTGTGTGTGTGTGTATGATGCTTTTTTGGTTCCACATAGACACTCGGTTCCTCTTCATGGCTCAAAATGCCTCTGGGTTCCCTGCTCTGAATAATCCTTGGTTGGAGCACGTTTCCTTTTCATTCAATGGCTGTTAGCCCCCCGGCTTTAGTTTCTTCTCACTTCTTAATTAGGAATGAGGTTTGTCTTTAATTAAAAAGTGAGAATCCAGAGGGCTGTGGCAGCAAATTAGAAATCGGACCCCTAGTTCCTGTAAACAAATATAGCTTTCCTCTTCTCTTGAGTTTCATTGAATTATTATAGGTGCATCTACACTACCAAATCAATGCAGTTTGGTACCACTTGAACTGCCATGGCCCAACATTATGGAATCATGGGGATTGTAGTTCTACAAGGTCTTTAGTCCTTCTCTGCCCAAATATAACTACAACTCTTGGGATTCCATGGTATTGAGCCATGGCACCAGAAAAGTGGTGCCAAACTGTGTTAATTCTGCAGTGCAGATGCACCCATGGATGGAGTTTTCCAATCCGCTCTGACCAAGATGAACTCAGCCATAGATTTTAATTGAATATATATTAGATGTGGAAGGACAATATATATAATATTAATTACCTATCAAAGAGAACAGCACATGTTGTTGTTGTTCATTCGTTCAGTCGTCTCCGACTCTTCGTGACCTCATGGACCAGCCCACGCCAGAGCTCCCTGTCGGCCGTCACCACCCCCCAGCTCCTTCATAAACATACACATATACACACATATGTATGTATGCATGTAACACACAATATATAGTAAAGTATATTATATATGGGGGGGGGGGGGGAGAGTAAAGATTTTCCCCTGACATTAACTCTACAGACAATGGAAGGTGGTGCTCATCTACATTTCTAAGCCAAAGAGCTGGTGTTGTCCATAGACACCTCCAAGGTCATGTGGCCAGCATGACTGCATGGGAGCGCCATTACCTTCCGACCGGAGCGGTACCTATTGATCTACTCACATTTTCATGTTTTTGAACTGCTAGGTTGGCAGATATATATGTGTGTGTGTGAGTATATGTACACAAACAGCTATAGAATTTGATTATATATATATATATATACTGTGTGTGTGTATATATATATGTATACATATATATGTAAACATACATACATATACAGAGTATACATACATACACACAGACATATGTATACATACATACAAACAGAGAGACACACACACCCCATATATATACCTCTCCCCCACATATATATGCATGCATATGCGTGTGTATGTGTATATATGTATGTATATTATGCTGTTCCTTTTCCTTTTCCATAATAGCTATTCTCTGAAATTCAAACAGTTTTGTGAGCAAATGGAAAATACTACTTTTTGGACTACAATGCCCAGTATGCTCCAGTCTTCGTGGTTTGTTTGTTTGTTTATTTATTTATTTAAATGTATTTATTATATTATTTGTTTTCTGCAATATTTGTTGTGGAATATATTATAATACAAAGGAGGTCATCATATCCCCATAGATATATCTTTGGGCTGCAGGGCTTTGTACCTTTTCCAAACTAGGAAACCCCAAAACTATTCCCACAAAAAAATAGATTGCTATGTTGTTGTTTTTCATGCTGGCCCATCTGTGTGCTGGTGCTGCCTCCTTGTGGCCAAGGTATGGCATACAGTGGGTTGTTGTAGGTTTTTTCGGGCTATATGGCCATGTTCTAGAGGCATTTTCTCCTGACATTTCGCCTGCATCTATGGCAAGCATCCTCAGAGGTAGTGAGGTCTGTTGGAAGTAGGAAAATGGGTTTATATGTCTGTGGAATGACCAGGGTGGGACAAAGGACTCTTGCCTGCTGGAGCTAGGTGTGAATGTTTCAACCACCTTTATTAGCATACATTTTGCAAGTGAATAAACTAATGCAGCCAAAGAATGGGCAGGATGGCCACATATTGACTTTAAGATTTATATCTATAAGTGCGTTTGTATATATGATTTTGAAGTTTTTAAAGAGAGAGCTGTGTTAATATATACAATCAGTTAAGAAGTGTGTGTCTATATGTGTGTGTGTGTGTGTGTTTACATGAAAGTTCTGGAAGTTTTTAGAAGGAGTTGTTAATATATACAATGCATAAGATATCTATATATATGAATGTTCTTGATGTTTTTAAAGAGAGCTGTGTTAATACATACGATCTGAAAGTGTGTGCGTGTATATATGTGTGTGTGTTGAACTTTTTAAAGAGAGCTGTGGTAATAAATACACTCTGCAAGATATTTATCTAGAGATATATGAATGTTCTTGGAAGTTTTTAGGCAGATGTTAATATACACAATCTGTAAGATATATATATATATATATGTGTGTGTGTGTAAATGTTCTTGAAGTTCTTAGAAAACTATTAATGCATAAGATTTGTGTGTATGTGTGTATGAATGTTCTTGATGTTTTAAAGGCAGCAGTATGATCTGTAAGATATATACATATACAAATACATACATACATACACACACACACACATATAGAATGTTTGATTTTTTGATAGAGAGCTCTGTTTACATGTATGATCTGTAACATTATCTATAAACGTGAACGTTCTTGGAGTTTTTGAAGAGAGAGCTGTGTTAATATAGATGATCTGTAAGATATAGATACATACATACACACACACACACACACATCTATATATATAAATTTGTTAGGGGCATCCAACGAGGAAACAAAACTCAAAAACCCCCCCAACGAAACTTAACCAAAATTCCCATGCCCATAACACAACCCACAAGGTACAAACATATCTACTCAAAATGAAAAACAACACAACAACACACTCACAAAACGGCAAAACAACAAAACTCAAAAATCCCCCAACGAAACTTAACCAAAATTCCCATGCCCATAACACAACCCACAAGGTACAAACATATCTACTCAAAATGAAAAACAACACAACAACACACTCACAAAACGGCAAAAGGATAAAACTCTAAAAAAAAACAACGCAACTTAACCAAAATTCCCATGCTCATAACACAACCCACAAGGTACAAACATATTACTCAAAATGAAAAACAACACAACAACACACTCAAAACGGCAAAAAAACAAAACTCAAAAAAACCCCAACGAAACTTAACCAAAATTCCCATGCCCATAACACAACCCACAAGGTACAAACGTATCTACTCAAAATGAAAAACAACACAACAACACACTCACAAAACGGCAAAACAACTGAGCATGCGCATTGGCGCCCAGCCGCAAGTTCCCTGGCACGCGCACATGCCCTTCCAGCCAACGTTCCCTCTGCGGAAACCATGCCCACTCCAAGCCCCGCCGCGCCACTTCCCGCACACACACACACCCCTGCCGCACACACACACACAACCCCACACTCCATCACTCCCCCCGCCGCCGCACACACACATGCAAACCCACACTCCATCACTTCCCCCGCTGCCGCACGCACACACGCAACCCCACTCCCCCGCCGCCGCACACACACACGCAACCCCACGCTCCATCACTCCCCCCGCCGCCGCACGCACACACGCAACCCCACTCCCCCCGCCGCCGCACACACACACGCAACCCCACGCTCCATCACTCCCCCCCGCCGCCGCACACACACACGCAACCCCACGCTCCATCACTCCCCCCGCCGCTGCACACACACACACAACCCCACGCTCCATCACTCCCCCACCCCAATCTTACCTCCTTTTACTTCACGCCCCCTCCAAACCCCACCCCGCCCCTTCCCGCCCTGTCAAAATCTAGGAAAGACAGGAAGGAAGGAAAGAAGGAAGAAAGAGAAAGGGAGGTAAAGAAAAAGGGGGAAGGAAGGAAAGTTAGAGAAAGAAGGAAGAAGAAAAGGAAAGAAAAGGAAAGATGGAAGGAAAGAAAAGAGAGACAGCAGAAAAGAAAGAAAAAGGGGGAAGGAAGGAAAGAGATAGAGAAAGAAGAGGAGAAGGAAAAATGGGAGGGAAGGAAGGAAGGAAGGAAGGAAGGAAGGAAGGAAGGAAGGAGAGAAAGAGGGAAGATTGGCCACAGCAACACGTGGCGGGTAAAGGTTGTTATTTCTATTATTATGATGATGCTATTGTTCCTCTGAGACCCTTTTAGGGGGAATGGGAGAGGTGTCAGGTCCCAGAGGCAATGCATTGCATTATTGTTATTGTTATGATGGTGGTGAAATAAAAGGAAATAAAAAGAGAAAGAAGGAAGCAAACAGGGAGGGAAGAAAGGCAAAGGAAGAAAGGGGGAGGGAATGAAGGAAAGAGAGAAGGATGAAACCAAGTAGTGAAAGAAAGAAAGAAAGAGGTAGAGAAGGAAGAAAGGAGAGAAAGGGGGAGGAAAAGGGGGAAGGAATAGGTAGGGACCTCTCTTTCATAATAGTCCAGATATCTACCTCAACTTTGATAAGTTTTACTATAGGCCACAGCAACGCGTGGCAGGGCACAGCTAGTATATATATATATGAGAATGTTCTTGGCATTCAGCAAAAGAGAGCGACTATTATGTAAGGATATATATATATATATATACACAGATCATATATATTATGAATGTTCTTGATGTTTCTAAGGAAATAGTTGCATTAATCTATACAATCCATAGGAGATAGATATGATTGATCTTGCAAGTTTTGAAAAAGAGAGCTACTATTATGCGAGGATATATACATCTATCTATCTATCTATCTATCTATCTATCTATATCTTACAGATCGTCTATATTATGAATGTTCTTGACGTTTCTAAGGAAAGAGTTGCATTAATCTATATAATCTTTAAGAGATAGATATGATTGATCTTGGAAATTTTGAAAAAGAGAGCGACTATTATGCGAGGAAATATATATATCTTACAAATCATATATATGATGAATGTTCTTGGTGTTTCTAAGGAAAGAGTTGCATTAATCTATATAATCCATAGGAGATAGTTATGATTGATCTTGCAAGTTTTGAAAAAGAGAGCGACTATTATGAGAGGAGATATATATATATATCTTACAGATAATATATATTATGAATGTTCTTGGTGTTTCTAAGGAAAGAGTTGCATTAATCTCTATAATCTATAGGAGATAGATATGATTGATCTTGGAAGTTTTGAAAAAGAGAGCGACTATTATGCGAGGAAATATATATATCTTACAAATCATCTATATTATGAACGTTCTTGACGTTTCTAAGGAAAGAGTTGCATTAATCTATATAATCCATAGGAGATAGATATGATTGATCTTGCAAGTTTTGAAAAAGAGAGCGACTATTTTGCGAGGAAATATATATAAAAAGAGAGCTGTGTTAATCTGTGTTAGCATACATTGGGAAATGAGAGGATGTTGATAGATATATAGATAGATACAATCTTTCTTCCTCTTTCCTGTTCTTGCTTCTGCTTTTCATAGAAGAAATCAAAGAGAAGAATAGTTTCCTCCTGAGTTATACCGGTGCTATGCCCCAATGAGACTCCAGACAAAAACTGTTAATTGTTGACTCTTTTATCTCCCAAACCTTCTGAAAAAGGCCCCCAAGGCCTAACAATACATTTAAAAACAACGGACCTTGCAAGGGACAATGGCACCAGAGGTAGGTGGTTGAGATCCATCCTGGAGGGCACACTGCTTCCATCATAGTCTAAATACCGTATTTCACTGAATAATAATCACATTTCCTCCCTTTTTTTCCATCAAAGGGGTGCGACTATTATGCGAGGAAAAAAATCTTGGTGTTTTTTTTCCCTCCAGTTTCTTGTTTTTAAATAAAATTCCTTACCTCTGGAAGGGGAGGAGGGATGATCTAGCCTCAAAACAAATAGCTCTGTTCCTGTTTAAAACTGCAGAGCCAAACTGCAGACTGATTCTTCTCTTCCTTTCCTTCCTTCTCCAAAGGCAAAGCAGTTTGAAAACAATAAAATTGAGGTCTCTGGATCTCCACTCTTCTCTCCTTTCACCTTCCTCCGAAGGCAAAGATGTTCAAAAACTATAAAATGGAGGTCTCTGGAGCTCTACTCTTCTCTCCATTCTCCTTCCTCTGAAGGCAAAGTTGTTCAAAAACAATAAAACGGAGGTCTCTGGAGCTCCACTCTTCTCTTCTTTCTCCTTCCTCCAAAGGTAAAGTTGTTCAGAAACAATAAAACTCAGGTCTCTGGAGCTCCATTCTTCTCTCCTTTCTCCTTCCTCCGAAGGCAAGGTATTCAAAAACAATAAAATATAGGTCTCTGGAGCTCCACTCTTCTCTCCATTCTCCTTCCTCCGAAGGCAAAGTAGTTCAAAAACAATAAAACGGAGGAATCTGGAGCTCCACTCTTCTCTCCTTTCTCCTTCCTCCGAAGGTAAAGTTGAAAAGAACAATAAAACGGAGGTCTCTGGAACTCCACTCTTCTCTCCTTTCCCCTTCCTCCGAAGGCAAGGTATTCAAAAACAATAAAATATAGGTCTCTGGAGCTCCACTCTTCTCTCCATTCTCCTTCCTCTGAAGGCAAAGTATTCAAAAACAATAAAATGGAGGTCTCTGGAGCTCCACTCTTCTCTCCTTTCTCCTTCCTCCGAAGGCAAGGTATTCAAAAACAATAAAATGGAGGTCTCTGGAGCTCCACTCTTCTCTCCTTTCCCCTTCCTCCGAAGGCAAGGTATTAAAAAACAATAAAATGGAGGTCTCTGGAGCTCCACTC
Organism: Anolis sagrei; assembly: GCF_037176765.1. Lineage (NCBI taxonomy): Eukaryota > Metazoa > Chordata > Lepidosauria > Squamata > Anolidae > Anolis > Anolis sagrei. Next base: position 75,932,554 of record NC_090035.1, on the reverse strand, counting down.
TTCTCTCCTTTCCCCTTCCTCCGAAGGCAAGGTATTCAAAAACAATAAAATATAGGTCTCTGGAGCTCCACTCTTCTCTCCTTTCTCCTTCCTCCGAAGGTAAAGTTGAAAAGAACAATAAAATGGAGGTATCTGGAGATCCACTCTTCTCTCCTTTCTCCTTCCTCCGAAGGTAAAGCTGAAAAGAACAATAAAATGGAGGTATCTGGAGCTCCACTCTTCTCTCCTTCCTCCGAAGGCAAAGTATTCAAAAACAATAAAATATAGGTCTCTGGAGCTCCACTCTTCTCTCCTTTCTCCTTCCTCCGAAGGCAAAGTATTCGAAAACAATAGAGGTCTCTGAAGCTCCACTCTTCTCTCCTTTCTCCTTCTTCCGAAGGCAACGTTGTTCAAAAACAATAAAATGGAGGTCTCTGGAGCTCCACTCTTCTCTTCTCTCTCCTTCCTCCAAAGGCAAAGTAGTTCAAAAACAATAAAATGGAGGTCTCTGGAGCTCCACTCTTCTCTCCTTCCTCTTTCCTCCGAAGGCAAGGTATTCAAAAACAATAAAATATAGGTCTTTCAAGCTCCACTCTTCTCTCTTTTCTCCTCCCTCCAAGGCAAGGCAGTTTAAAAAAATCTGGAATGGAGGTCTTTGCTGTGCAGATCGTCTCTCCTTCCTCCTTTCACCAAAGAACTCCATTCCAGGTTTTGTGAACTGCCTTAAGGTCTCGGAGGGAGGAGAGAAGAGTGGAGCTCCAGAAACATCCATATAGTTTTTAAACTGAGAAAGAAGGAAGGAAGGAAGGAAGGAAGGAAGGAAGGAAGGAAGGAAGGAAGGAAGGGAAACCAGCACAAAATGAGGGTGCGACTATTATGCGAGGAAAACAAAAATACAATTTCTGGGGCATCTCAAAAAATGGGGTGCATCTATTATGCTGAGGCGACTATTATGCGATGAAATACGGTATTTGTGAAACCAAGAAATGGAGCATTTGGACGGTTTCGGCCATGAAATGAGGTCCCTGAAATGGATCTGGAGGGGAACTTGGTCACAATATTTTTATTTTTAGCAGTGAGTCTCTTGCTGAATTTGGCCTCTTCTGAACAGATTGTGGTCCTCTTGGTTGGTTGGCAACACTTCCTCCAGGACCTGTGGCTCAATATGGCAGTTCACGGCTTTCCCATAGCACCTCATTCCCATGGGGAATATCGTTCTGTGTAACAGTCTCCATCGGATCATGGCTCAGGTTGTCCAAATGACACGGATGCCTTTCATCTATAGGTGCAAATACTCTGCTAGGAAAGCAGCCAGGATCGTACATAGGTTTTGGATGGTGGGAGGATGGAGATGGGCTTCGGTGTCTTCCATCGTGTGCCAGACTTGCGGGAACGGGGTGGCAATGAGGTGAAGGACGGGAACGCCTTTGGCAAAGGAAAACATAGGTTTGCAATTCCATGCAAGTGAAAATTATTATTATTATTATTATTATTATTATTATTATTATTATTATTTCTTCTCTTGATTGAGAACCAAAGGGAGTGAGAAAGGGAAGGAAGAAAGGAGGAGGGAATGAAAAAGGGAAGGAAGGAGGAGGAGAGAATGAGGAAGGAAGAGGGAATGAAAAGGAAGGAGGAAGGAAGGAAGGAAGGAAGGAAGGAAGGAGAAGGAGAAGAGGTGAGAAAGGAAGGAAGGAAGGAAGGAGGAGAGAATGAGGAAGGAAGAGGGAATAAAAAAGGGAAGGAAGGAAGGAAAGAGAAGGAGGGATGAGAAAGGAAGGAATGAGGAGGGGAAGGAAGGAAGGAAGGAAGGAAGGAAGGAAGGAAGGAAGGGGAGAGAATGAGGAAGGAAGGGGAATGAAAAAGGGAAGGAAGGAGGAAGGAAGGAAGGAGAAGGAAGGAAGTGGAGAGAGTGAGAAAGGAAGGAAGGAAGGAGGAGGGAATGAAAAAGGGAAGGAAGGAGGAGGAGAGAATGAGGAAGGAAGAGGAAATGAAAAGGAAGGAGACAGGAAGGAAGGAAGGAAGGAAGGAAGGAAGGAGAAGGAGAAGAGGTGAGAAAGGAAGGAAGGAAGGAAGGAGGAGAGAATGAGGAAGGAAGAGGGAATAAAAAAGGGAAGGAAGGAAGGAAAGAGAAGGAGGGATGAGAAAGGAAGGAATGAGGAGGGGAAGGAAGGAAGGAAGGAAGGAAGGAAGGAAGGAAGGAAGGGGAGAGAATGAGGAAGGAAGGGGAATGAAAAAGGGAAGGAAGGAGGAAGGAAGGAAGGAGAAGGAAGGAAGTGGAGAGAGTGAGAAAGGAAGGAAGGAAGGAGGAGGGAATGAAAAAGGGAAGGAAGGAGGAGGAGAGAATGAGGAAGGAAGAGGAAATGAAAAGGAAGGAGACAGGAAGGAAGGAAGGAAGGAAGGAAGGAAGGAAGGAAGGAAGGAAGGAGAAGGAGGAGAGGTGAGAAAGGAAGGAAGGAAGGAAGGAGGAGAGAATGAGGAAGGAAGAGGGAATAAAAAAGGGAAGGAAGGAAAGAGAAGGAGGGATGAGAAAGGAAGGAATGAGGAGGGGAAGGAAGGAAGGAAGGAAGGAAGGAAGGAAGGGGAGAGAATGAGGAAGGAAGGGGAATGAAAAAGGGAAGGAAGGAGGAAGGAAGGAAGGAAGGAAGGAAGGAAGGAGAAGGAAGGAAGTGGAGAGAGTGAGAAAGGAAGGAAGGAAGGAGGAGGGAATGAAAAAGGGAAGGAAGGAGGAGGAGAGAATGAGGAAGGAAGAGGAAATGAAAAGGAAGGAGGAAGGAAGGAAGGAAGGAAGGAAGGAAGGAGAAGGAGGAGAGGTGAGAAAGGAAGGAAGGAGAATGAGGAAGGAAGAGGGAATAAAAAAGGGAAGGAAGGAAGGAAAGAGAAGGAGAGATGAGAAAGGAAGGAAGGAGGAGGGGAAGGAAGGAAGGAAGGAAGGAAGGAAGGAAGGAAGGAAGGAAGGAAGGAAGGAAGGGGAGAGAATGAGGAAGGAAGGGGAATGAAAAAGGGAAGGAAGGAGGAAGGAAGGAAGAAAGGAAGGAAGGAAGGAAGGAAGGAAGGAAGGAAGGAGAAGAGGGAAGGAGGAGAACGTGAGAAAGGAAGGAAGGAGGAGGGGATGAAAAAGGGAAGGAAGGAAGAGAAAATGAGGAAGAGGGAATGAAAAAAGGAAGGAAGGAAGGAAGGAAGGAAGGAGAAGGGAGTGAGAAAGGGGAGGAAGAAGGAAGGAAGGAGAAGGAAGTGGAGAGAGTGAGAAGCAAAGGAAGGAGGAGGGAACAAAAAAGGGAAGAAGGAAGAGAGGTGAGGAATGAAGGAGGGAATGAAAAAAAGGAA